>NC_072766.1:10576446-10770677 GCF_022539595.1 Amphiprion ocellaris
TTCCTCCTCCCAAAAAACTCTCAACCATAAAATTAAATTCCGTATAATTAGAACCGTTGCAGTGCTGATGGATCCAGAATGAAACACAGAATCGCTAGTTTTCATTTAGAATTTTGGCAGTCTTTCCACTTATCCGCTCTCCTTGTGGCTTCTCTTCTATATGTGCACCCTTTATGACCATGCTCTGCTGACAGCTGTCCCTATGTCAATATGAATGCCTGTCAAGAGAGATTACACATCACATGAATCGAGGCAGATAATGAGCAAGAGGGAAGGGCACTTTTTAACACCCCCTCGTGTGCAACATATGACACCAGCCAAGCTAATTAAGCAGATGCCATAATGCAGTAATCAGGAACACAGAGGAGGTTGGAGAATTCACAAACTTGAGTCATAACAGCGCAACATTTGGTGCTTAAGAACTTCTCCACCAACACAAGCAGATGGGAATGCCAAGCTGCAGTGCATGTGTATTTATGTGTGTGAGTATGTCTGCGTGTGTGTGTCATGTTTTGTAATTCTTTGTGTGTATGAGTCTTAATAGTGTCTGTGAGCATGTCTGATTCAAGTGCTGGAGTATTTTATATGACTGAATTGAGATGTGCTTTGTGAGCATGTACACATTCTAGAGATAGATACATAGACAGATAGACAGATAGACATGCATGACAGATCACTCTCAATACTCGGTCTGTATGTGTCAGGTTACCTGGTGAGGTTTTTCCTCATTATTTTTGGGGAAAATGAGCAATCAGCCATATTGCATGGAGCCTGATTGTTTCCCTCTGTAAATCAATCCAGGAATTGCAATTAAAATGTTCTCTTATGTGGTATAATTGATGTCTACCTAATCCTTTATTTGCACACCTGCCGGTGAGTCTGAATTTTTAATGAATTTCTAATTAATGCTCTTTGCACACTTGATTTATGTGTTAGCAAATTATATTGCTGTTCTGTGTCCTGCTGGTAGGAAAGTGCCTACAGAATGTCACACCTGGGTTGAAATCTTAAGTTTACCCGCTTTTCCCCCCAAAAAGGAGGAAGTGATACCATGTTGAATAATAAGAGATACTACAGTCGTGGGGATTAGACATATTAAAGGCCCCCGACAGCACATTCATTCAGCTGAGCCACATTTAGCAAGCTATACCTGCGACAGACTCCCATATCCTGACTCTGTCTTTAGGATTGTATGGCTATATTTGGGGCTTTTATGTGTAACATGCATTAATGTAGCAGCTTGTGTTTTAGTGCAGACTGTGCATTGGTGAGATAAATCATCCCAGTTAATCAAAGCCAGCCAAAGCCTTTTTGTGTCTATGGGTCTGAGGTCTGGTAACGTGATATCTTTATATCGTTAACCTCTGTCCAGACCCCGTGCATGACATATTACCTATTACTCAACTTGAATGGAAATGAAATAGATGATGAGCTGTTAATAATAGGAACATGATGCCAATTTTAAGATTCTCAGGATTCATTTACATTGATGCAAAATTGCTCTAAAATGCGCAATATTATAATAAGAAATTCTGTGACTTTCAACCCAAATAAACTAAAATGAACCACTGGTAATGATTGCAATACTCCAATTAACATAGTTACAAAGCCGTTTATCATCTATATCTTGTTACTTGCTGTGAATAATCTTTATTTATTCTCACCTAGTATCATTTTTTTCTAAGATAGAGATCAACTCATACAGCTACAGGTAATAAGAGAAGTCACTGAAGTGGATTATTACTTGACAGATCAGCTGAGTATTTGACAGCTCTACTAGACTTGGTGTGTTGGCTCCTGGTGTGTGTGTGTGTGTGTGTGTGTGTGAATCAGATATAACCTCATCAGATAAACAGACAGTGTCACACATCTCCATTAACAAAGTCTTCTGGGAAAAGGATTTTTTAATACAGCTCCACACTTCTGTCGCTGATGAGTCTGAATGAGTTCAAACTCAATGAGCATTTATTTTCTCTCTAATTTATTTGCTGTTGCATTTCATTTCCAGGCCAATTCACCCTCATAATCAGATGGCAATTAGTGAAGCATGAATCACAGAGAGCAGCTCAGCTTATCTCACTCCCTTTCATGACACCTGCACGTTCACAACAACACAGTTTGGAGAAGCATTCTTTTATTCCAAATAAAATCTTATTTAGTTCATTTTAAATAGCATTTCTAATTCCATCAGAACTCTGCAAAATGTAATAAAACTTGTTTTGTTGCATCATGTTTTAAAGAGGACTTCAAATATATTTTTCTCTTGCAAGGCTTTTTTTATGGCATTGCAGTTTTTGGATACATGATTACATATCAACACATGGGCAAAACCTCCTCCAACAACTTTGGTTTTGGTCAGAGAAAAAACTCACTATGAACATTTAAGAATCTTTAATTCACACTAGTAATAAAATTGCATTACATTTCATAAAATAAATGTTCCAGTTTATATATACAGAGAAAACAGACTGTACATACCCTCCAGTGAACCATTTCTAAAAGAAAAAGAAAACAAACCTGAAACAAATTTCACAAAACATACAAGCAATACAGTGCTCAGCTAAGCAGGCACAACTGTACATCAAAATTTGTAACTGCTCAGTGTTGGGGTGTGGGAGGGGCAAAAAGATGAACATTTACAATAGAGTCCTTAGGGACTGATAAAGGGGTCTTAAAAAGTATTGCAGGCAAGCAGACAGACGCTTGTCTTTTTTCCAAGTGCAGCAGAACATCAATCTTTTGTGTAAAGTGTGGAGCCGACTGTTGCTGCCATGAGGTTCCAACTATTGAACTTGTGTCTCAAAGCTTCCATTCAGCTGGCCCTCCTCATAGTCCATTTGACACAAAATCATGTTGTTTTTAAGGAAAAACTTGTCCCCCACGCAAAACCTGTTGGCAGACAAAAACACAAGACAAAAACTGTTGTTACAAACACAAAGACGATTACCGTTGGCATCCTGACAAAGCGGTAGCGCCGACTGGCTGACTCTGTCCTTCTCTGGCAGTGACAGTGTCGCATTTAAGATCAATAGGTAATGACGATTTCATTTGATTGCACACATTTGGCTCGCGCACGCTGACACCGTGCCTCTTCGGATTCAAAGCCCATTTTGATGGTCATCATAAATGTGTGGCTTCAAATAGAAGTAGATTAAAAACCTATCCTATTTCAAAGCAAACAGACACGAGCACTGGCACCCAATGAAAGGCAGGTCAGCTTCTCTCTGGCCTGGCAGAAACGACGGTGGCGCCGCAAGAGTTTCCAAGGAAACTCTGCCACGGGGTTAGCTTTTCACACACCAGTTTGGTTCCAGTGCTCCAGAACATTTTTCCTCTAAAGTCTCAGAGTCAACTGAAGAGGGAAAAATAACACACAGCAGCCTGCCCTACTGATGTTCTTCTCTGTGCTGCTGTTTGTTTGCGTGACAGTGGACACAGCTCCATAATGTGACTGAAGGGGAGTGAAGATAAGAATATAGCTGAAAATAGCTTGGCTTTAGCGATGTGCCAGGCTGGTAACACAGTAAATAAGGCTGGTAACAGTCACAGCCGTGGCACTGCCATGCCAGATGAGACCTGGCTTCGTGTCTGCCAGCTGAGAAGAGAGACTGCAGTCATAATTCCCTTACAGCAGGTGTTCACTATGGTAACTGAATCTGGCCCGTAGAAGGTTAATGGGCTTGTGCTGTGTGGAGGAACAGGGTCACAGCACCCCTGACAAGCATGCAAAGGACGTTCTGCTCTCAGAGAGGTGCCATTACTGACAGTATATTAATGGGAAAAAGCAATATTTGGGTATGTCATATTCTATGTACATCACAGCATAGGCTTTGTGCTCACTCCAATTTCATAATAGTTCCTATCCCTTAGGAAACATCATTTCACACCTGTGTAGGTCTACTCTCCAATTCTGGAGGTTTTTTGTATTTTTTTTTTTTTTTTTGTAGCTCCTTTACCTCCTCGGACACATAAGAATAAGAGCTAATTTTACATCCCCCTGGTTTAAAAGATTTACAGATCTACGCACAAACAAGGACAAACTACTAGCAGTGTGTCATAATAGAAAATAATTAGCAGGGCATTACAAAGCAACTTTCATTCTTACAACACAACAAGACAACCACAGTTTCTTTTTTTCCCAAGACATAGAAACTGTGGTCTGCAATAGTGTGCTATTATAATGCACTAAAACTAAGAAATTCATTTGCACCAAAGAGCTTTTTCAAGAATATTTAAGCGGCTGGCCATTTTAGCACTTAAAAAGGCAATACTGTTGTGCAGCTGCGATCCCCATTCTTACCTCTGGTTACAAAGCTGACAGGCAAAACAGTCCAAATGGTAAACATTATCTCTGGCTCTCATCACCATTTCAAAGGCTGGGATCAGTTTACTGCAGGCAGCACAGTTCCCTGTTGTACCAAAGAGCCTGAAAGACAGAGAGCACAGACAGAGATTAACCCACCTTCCCTTTACCTTGATGCAATAAGAGAGCAAACAAAAACATAGCAAAGTGACAGCAAGAACAACAGCAAAAAAAAAGAGAGAAGAAAAGCCGCAGTGGAAGGGGAAACGGCAAAATCAAAATATGCAGAATGTAACACAAAAATCTTTCTTGGCATTCAGTTGGTATTTTTGTTAATGAGAGTTACAAACATAGATCTTAATTCTTGGCTAATGATCTCATTAAAATGATCACATGGTTTTAATCTCCTTCTTCAAAGAATTCCCCTTCTTGAACACTGCAAAAGCAATGAAAACAGGTCTGAGGCAAACCATTTGAACATTTGAAAGTTTTCGTCTTTCAAAACTAAAATACCTAATGAGTCTGTCTCCAACTAAAGCCAGCTGGATTTTTACACAGAGGCTACGTTCTATAATGTAGTCATAAGTTCAAAAAGATTTCTGCTGCAAGGATTCAGGCTCAATCCCTCCTTTCTCTCTCTATCCGTCGTCCTCTTTCATTCAGAGAAGAACCTGAGACAGTGATGGTGGATGTAACCTTGAAGAGTTAACTAAATGTTTCACAGTGAACAGACTCGCTGCTCAAACCTCACTGCAGCTTGTTTAGGGCTTATTAAATAGGAGCCAAATGATAAAGGTCACAAACACAGCAAGAAGGCACTGGTGTAGATCTCTTCTTTGCTCAAAGCAAAGGAACCTCAAATGCTTTTCCCAGTCAGATTTACATTTTCATTTTCCAAGCGCCTGCCCCTATGTTTAATTTGGAGATTCTGAAGCACAGATAGATTTATATATTCTGCAGCAGGGAAAGGGCCGCTTCACAGCTTTGCAAGAGGGGATAAGGCAACAGCAGATTGTCATTCCAACAGTATGTTAAACACTCTTCCCCCAAAACTTGTAGAGCTCAGACAGAGGAGTCGCAGTGTTGATATTCTGCCCCGTTTATGCTAGTCCCATTCAGTTGCTTTCACCTTGTTAAAGAAAATGTCTATCCAGCAGCTCTGCTTCTAATTAGGGGCCACTGCCCCAGAGGAGCAGGAGAGACAGAAACAGAGGGAGGAAGGTTGTTATGTTCCATGAGAGGGATTCACGGGGTGTTAAACTGAGACATTGTTACAACTGGTTACTGTTTCAGTAAAAAACTGAATGTCCTCATACAGTAGACATCTGCCACCCACAGGGTGCTCTGTAGCACAGAGCTGTTTTTTCTTCAGAGAGACACAAAGACTTTTGCTTATCTAAAAAAAAAAATCACACATTCAGTATTGATCCAAAACAGACCAAATATCAGTGCTACAGGAGCTGACCTTGTTATCATTATATTCCAACATTTGTAATATGAGAGATGAGTTTGTTTGTACAAACATTGGGAACTGTGATTTTTTTGAGTTTTCAAACTGATACTAAGTGAAGGTTAATTCACGCAATGATGTCCTTTTCTCTTCCCCAGGGAAGCAAGGCTATGAAAGAGCCCAGAGAGCCTTGGTCGCTTACACAGACCGACTTGCACACACCTATAACAGCTAGAAGGATTATTCTAACCCATCTCCATTACGCCCTGCTGGGCTGCAGACATGGTGCTCAGTTGATACATACAGGTTGTGAAAACGCCTGGTGGGGAAGCCCAGCTTGCCGCTGACACTAAGTTTTACCTTCAGTCAAAGCTGTGACTCACATCTGTGGCCGGTTTTTTACCTTGCAGCTCTATATTCTCTGCAAACCAATAATTCAAATACTGTGGGTATAGCCTCTTTTCGGCTTTTATTATGAGGGCTATTTGAGCTTGGTATTGGAAACTACAAATTTATAACCTCTGTGTCTGGTAAACGCCCACATCTTTCAAACTCCACACCCCCGGCCTGCAAGGAAACAAAATATGCTACAAATAGCACAGAAAGGTTACAGACTTTCGAAGTAGTGGTGTGGCATGTTCTCTTAGCTGATACTGATTCTTCCTTATCATCTAAATAGTCCTCAAACCGTGAAGCAATTCACTTCTTTCATGCTAACCTGATTTCCTTATCTGCTTTGTGATTTACAATCACAGACAGAATTTTGGCACAGAAGAGCTGGATTATAGGAAAGTGCTCCGGATACGGCTGTGTCCCACTCACACAGTTCTTCAGCCAACAGTTGATGTGTCTGGGTCATAATGTGGCATCAACATATGGCTTAATTGAGCTCCTTGTGCTAAGAGGAGATTACAGCCTGAGAGAACTGTTCAAACACATTACACTCTTCTCTTCCTGCTCCTATGAAACTAAAAGCAATCAGAAAGAACCACCGATGCAGCAGTCTCATGAGTAACAGCTGAGGGGGCGCACTGCGTTTAGTAAGCAATGAATTTCACACCAAAACACGATGGAAGCGGGTAGAATGCAACATATTACCACAAAAACCAAAAAAGTAAGTGATGTAAAGTGAATGAGATTAGACATGTTTAGGTGCATTCAAGATTTTGAAACAGAAGGAGGCTGTGTACTGTATGAATGCACTGACAGGGTAAATTATCACCTTTATCTTGTGCTAAAGGATGGACAACACTGTGATTAAAGATCTATAGAGCTGGCCAAGGTGGTGTATTTTACTGAAATAGTCTCTACAAAGAATATGAGCTGTAATTGCTTTTGAAGAACACAAATTCATTTAATTCAAAATAGATTTCTTTTTGTTTGAATGGACTATTTTCTAAAGAATTCCCATGTATTGTTCTGACATGTCCTGTATTGTAAGTGTGCAGTGGCTCATGCACTTCAATTTCCCTGGTCATTTGGATTGAATGCACCCATATTCTCTGAAGGAAAGTAGAAAAAAAATCTACATCAACACTGTGTTTTTTTTTTCTCCAACATTTTGGTTTAAATAGAATGGCAAATTTTTCCAAAATATTATTATTCAGAGCAGCTTGTAATGCACTGAGTCCTGCGTGTTGCACAGATCAGGCATCATGAATGATTTAAATTTCATTTTAAAAATAAAATTTAAATGGATTAGAGGGTTAGGAGTGCTGATTTGGATTGCGCTCTACAACTGGTGAGACATTCAGGCACGGATTTCTGTACAGGATAATGCAGCATAAAGTAAAAGTGAGTGTGTGTTTATTAGGAAATTTCAGATTTCATTATCTGATGTACCCAGATAGAATAGGACAATTTGTATTATTTATTCATAATAGATTGTAGGGCTGTAACTAGAGTAGCAACTATAGTGGTAAAAAAAAAATCCCAGAACCAAATGTGACAACTTCTAATGTCTTGTTTCCTCCAGTCCGAGCAAACGATATTTAGTTTACTTTCTTATATGACAAGTAAAGCAGCAAATTCTTCTTCACGCTTCATCCACCTCCACCTGCTGCACATATACTCCAGATCTCTTCATACAAACACCTGTCTTACACATATATGTAAAATATATATATTACTGCAGTCTTTGTATGAAAGGGCAATGCATATTTTAATTTAATTCATTTTATAGAGTGCAAATTAATTTCAGTTTTTTATTCGTCTGACTATTGTCACCGTTTTCTGTGGGTCACAACACACATTTGTTCTTCATTTTAATTCATCAGCATACTGTACTTCCAGTGGTAAGTTATATTATATTTACCAGAAACTGAATTTCTTTCTCCCCCTCATCTGTCTCTGATTATAGGCTTTAGCACTTGGATCACTAGTCATCATTGTTGTCGTAAAGATCTAATTATATGCATACTGAGTTGGTTTGTAAACAATTAAGTTGCGTCTCAATTTAGGTTCTTAATTTTTGCTGGCTCATTCTGAAGTCTGGAAATAAAGTAATTTCTCATGGCTTATAGGCATTCAATAGCAGCATGCACCCCTGAATATTCTGTCCTTCCCACCATCTTCAACGACCGTTCTCTGTAACCTGTAAAGGAGTTCTTATTTAGTAGCTAAAAATGTAACTTTGTTTGCTGGTGTGGGATGTTGCGAGCGGAGTTGGACCGCAAGAACGTAAAGTAGCTCTGCTTCCTCTGTTATTGAGTTATTACAATGGGTCTTTAGAGAAAAGAGGGCCTTCTTTAGTTCTTTCAACTTCCTGCTTTGCTAACTTCAAACCCTTAAAGCTCCTACAGTGCATCATCTGCCTCTCTGTATTGCTTCCCTCAGATTGGGCTATGGCTCTTGAAGTTTTCTACCTGTTCTCTGAGCTCTTTGAGACTTCCCTGCCTACACAGGGTTTGTCAGATTTCATAAAAGGGAAAGCTGTTAATGCATGCATCGCATGTTCTGACCTTCCCCAACAGTTGTGTCTTTTTCAAAGTGTAAACCTTTCTGTTCGGATCTATCTCGCCTAAAAAGAAGAGCAACTGTTACGGAGGAAGAGCAACTGTTTTACTTCCTAAAGGAGTGAGGAGAGGACTGATCTGAAAAACAGTCACATCCAGATGGAGCTATCATCTTCCCCCTGCTATTTCATCGGTTTGTGGATAACTTATAATGTTCATTATCTTGAAAACGTTTTCCTCTTCCAGTTAATTATACTCAATTTTGATAAGTGGAGGACTATTATGTCCTCTCTAGTATATGAAATAGAAGATTAAATGATTTCAGGCTTCAAGTCCTGATGATCACACCATGACTATATTGTCAACCCTCTGGTGATGTCATAAATCCTTTGGCCCTAGACATAAAGGAAATTCCTAATTAATTCATAGTTCTTGTTTTCGGTGAAACAATGTGGCCAAGTTGCTAATAAAAGATTCTTTTGATACAGCGTAGGTAGATTAGAACTGAACTTTTTGTTGGTGCATGATTTTGAAGGGCAGGGGAGGACACTGCCTGAGGTGTGTGTGCGTGTGCATTTTTGATGTCTGTGTGTGTGCGTGTTGAAGTGAAAGATTCGGGAAAGTGTGAGTGCATTCAATAAGTTGCTAATGCCACTGAAGGACAATCACAGATGGAGCTCCTATAATAATTAATGTGAGCATGGCAGGGTTCCAAACCCTGGGAAATAACCAAAGTGTGTTTGATCCACTGCTTGTCTTTAATGAAGTGCAGGAGGCTAATTCAGTGCACAGATTTAACTTCATTACTGCAGGTGAGGGGAGCCTTCGTCTTACTGCTCAGAAAAGAAGGAATGAAAAGGAAACGGGCTCCGGATGGAGGCTGCATCACCTACTTTCGAATACACTGGTCTCTCAAACTGCCTCTTCTCTATACGCAAGGCAAGGTTTTTAATTTGTTCCATAATAGAATTCATCTCAAGCATCTCAGCCATTAAGTGTTCTGCATTTGTCGCAGGCTGAAGAGCCGGCGAGTGGGATGGATTTCATTAGACAATCTGGGGCAGCACAGGAGCACAGGAAGCTCTCTACTCCTCTTCCCTTTTTATTCTTATTTTAGTATTCCTTACTCTTGATTTCATATGTCATTCTCCTTATTTTATCCCTTCTCTGACCTCTACATCTTACTGGACTAATGTGCAAGAAAGCTCTTCCTCCTCCCTTCACTGTGCCGGTAAGGTCTTATGACTTAGCGGTTGGGGTTGCTATCCTTTCAGCTGATGTATTTTACCAAGTGAAACTCCGAGCTTCATCATTTTTGCCTTTTCTCGGTCATTTGCCCATTTATTATTACCTCATCTGCACCATCTGCCCCTTCTGGGGGCAACATCACGTCTTCCTGGACCTCTCACTGCATCTTAAAAGCATTAACTGTGGGTGGGGACTGATGGATGGTAATGGCCTATCTCAACGTAACATCCCTAAGCACCTCTCAAGTGGGTTGCAGCTTCTTCCAGGTCAGAGAAGAGCTGAGATGAAAGTGAAATATTATTAAAAGCTATGAGTGGGATAGGAGGAAAACCAAGTTGATTAAAGGTCTCCTTACGATGAATTTTAGCAGTGATTTGAAATTAGGCAGCTCTTTTTAATTTACTCAAATTATAATAATAAATGTATCCAAACCAAACTGTGTGTCAGCAAGTCAGAGATAACAGCGAGGGAGCTGAAAGACAAGCAGGCAGAAGGGACATGGAGAAAGAGAAAGGGGGAGGACAGTGCAGGATAGGCAGTTTTGGGAAGGGGGGGGGCCCAAGGCACCGGCATCCCTAAGTCGGTCCCAAGGGATTCCCTCTCGGATAAATGGTAGGGAATGTGACCTAACGCCCAGGAAATGGTCATGTTTAATTTAACAAGCAGATGGCAGGGGCATCTGAGGAGGGGGGTGGCACTGGTGAAGCAACAAGCCTGCCTGGAGGTTTCTCACAGCTTACAGCTCTGGTACAACTGAGAACATGTTTACTCCATGACACAAGTCCTGTGTTCATGTAAACACAGAGGAGAGAATCACCACCAACAACGTGTAATTTTCCTTTTTAGGTTGTGTTTTACTGCGTTACAGTCTTGTCATATCTGTTAAAGGTAAAGCCAGGTTTTGTCAAATTCAGTGAATATCTCCTCACAGTCCGCTATCTGTCTGTTCTGTGTGTACGCTACATAGCCCTGGTCGATCTATACGACGTTAGTCCAGGGTCTCCCGTGCACAATGATGCTCATGCACAGAATGGGAGGAGAGAGGGTGGAGATGGGGGAGACAATGGGAGTGAGAGGGATGGTGAATCTGACACATGCTTACTAACTAAATGGGAAAACTAGCTGATTATCAGCAATCTTTCTTCAGAATCGCAGACTCCAAATGTAATGCTATAAAAATTGCATAAAGGATTATTAGGAAAAAATAAATATTACCAGTCAAAGCTAGAAACGGGTCACTATTATAGATATTATTTACATGTCTGCATGCTGTGGATGCAGTTATACAAAAATGTCATAACTGTGTGGTTCATGATTTCATGGTTGCATATTATTTTTGTATAGTATTTGTGAATTACAGTTACGGAAGTATGCTGCTTACAAAATTCCCCAAATATCTTTTTTCTGCCTATGCAAAATGTCTGTGTAGCAACATCCTGAAATAACATTACCTTCTGCTATATGCAGGCGGTAAAAGAATATGACAAACTCCACCATCATATTTCCGTGATGTTATTACAACATTTGAGGAGTCTTTGCATGATGTAGACTGATTTTAACTGTGTTTAGGAGCCACAGTGAACACACTGAGAAGCCAACGCAAATCCCTACCAGCAAGAGGTTAAAAAAAAAAAAAGAAAAAAGATGTAGTGATCTTTTTAAGTCACAGTGCTCACGGGATGGCACGGCTTTTGTGATTGTTGTGAGTGGAGAAAGGTAATTGTGTGTGTTTCTTGCCTCAGGTAGTCCCTGCGACAGAGGATGAGGTTGGCTTTCGTATAGAGGGTGGAGCCCACCTCCCCCAGGCGGCAGTCACAGCAGGCACATTTGAGACAGTCCTCATGCCAGTATTTGTCCAGGGCCTTGAGCAGGTAGCGGTCTTTAATCTTGCGATTGCAGCCAGCACACCCCTTCTGTTTCCCTTTGGGCTGGACGGAGAGCATCGGCACACCTGTAGTGATAAGGAGACAAACAGCCATGCGTGATTTACGGCCCAGGAACACGAGTGACTTTTCATGTTCTCTTTTTGATAAGCTGGCTGCTTCTCGAGGCGTCTAAGCCTGGCCTCGCACACGGCCACAGCACACTGCCTACCTGCTTCATATGCATTACAGAAAACATTCTTCCATGTAGATAGGCACACAGGTCACATTGGACTACAAAGCCTTGACTTACTTGTTCCACTACGAACACGCTGTAATACAAAAGTTACACGATCACTGGCAGCAGGCTTCAGAAGCAGGGGCATGTCTTATGTATTTGTGAGAATAGGAGACACAATGTTTATTTTGCCTACTGCGGTATTTACAACAAGCTGTGTAGTATGTTAGTTACCTACCATTTCATTCAAAGCCCATTTCACTCAACTGTCCGCAGCTGTAAAAGCTCCTCATGGGCTTTGTTTGGTATAGATTAACATTAACCTTTTAAAAAGCCTCTGACCACAAAAACGTTGCTACCAGACCCCAGTGAGATATGTTATGGCCTAAGTGCCTTTTAGCATACGCTCACTCTGTGTGTTTCATCCAGACACACTCAGGGACACACACTGCCACAGGCTCACGCACACACAGAAGCACGTGTGCACACAAACCACAGACACACACACACACACACACACACACACACACACACACTGTTCCCTGCTCAGTGCATTACAGCCTTTCCTCCTTTTACACTTATCTGTACTCATGTGTCTGCAATGAGCGAGCCTAAGTTACCAAACTCGCAAATTGCCCTGCTGTCACGCAGGTCCCCTTTAAGTGCGCCTTTTAGCCTCCTAAAGGACAAATAAAGTCCATTTAATAACTGCACTAAACACTAATAGTCTATGTGTGGTTGACATTTGTGTTTGGACTAAAAGCCCCCCTCAGGCCACTGCTGGTACAGAGGCAGGGGCGCACAGCTCCCCTCTGTAGCACTAACAGGTCTGCCACAGCTGAAAGCACAAGACAACAGCTCTTAAGACACTCTCTCACACACTGAGCTATTGATCCGTCTAAAAGAACACACAGTGGACGCCACTTGCCACTCTACTTTCAAAACACATTTCTCTCTCTCTTTCTAAAAAAAAGACTGGACACTCTGCATCACAGGGGGTTAGACCAGCAGTTTGTATGTGTGGGTATCTGTAAAGGCCCATTTTAAAGATGTTGCACAGAGTTTTATATGAAATGTCACTGTTTCACTGTTGCACTTTAGAGGGGTGCACAGGTACATTTTATCCAGGGCAGATAAAGTTTTTGTTTACATTTCTTTGCCATGAAAGTATTTACAGTTGTGACAGTGTGCTCGGTGGTTGTGTAATGTTTGAATACGGTCATTTTGGCTTTAACTTCTGCAGCTTGCTGTGTGATAAACACAGCGTCGGTAGGTAACATGGGACTGCTTCACTCTGAGCACTGTTTTTCTCAGTTAAGTCTGTCAGGTTCACTCTCTTTCACAAAAATCCTATTCCACTTTTCAGAGGAACTTCTTTAGAATAGCAAATCATTTTCTCGCTCTCTTTCTGTCTCCTTCGCATGCGCGTACACATATGTAAATGGACTCACAAAGTACCTTATTGGATCCAGATTTGCTCTGCAATTTTTGGCCATCCTCACATCAATATTGCTATGAATGTAATATAATTAGCATTCCCCCTTTTAAAAAAGAGGTGAAAGGAATAGGAGAGCTTGTTAGTCAAATTTATGGCTTTGGTTTATATGTCAGTAAGTGCTCCAGTGGTGTTGAGCCGTCTTATTTCTTTATCAGAAGTGGAAAGGAGAGGCTAATTGGTCCAGTGCTGGTGATGGGAGCCATCAATTAGCGTTCTGCCTGCCCTCCAGCTCCCTCACCTCCCTCCCTTCCCAAAACAGAACCCTTGAAGCTGCCGCATTAGGATCACAAAACCTGCTATAAATACCAATGTTCAGTGTAAATGAAGCTAAAAAGCTTCAAATTCAAGCCACACTGGATAAGGGCGGACTCTTCTACCTGTATTTCATGGCTTGTTAGGGGAGCTCTCTGCAGGTATGCCAACAGTGCTCGCCTGACAGGCTTCTACAGAACTAAAAACAGTCTTAATGAGGAGAGAGAGAGAATGCCTGCGTGAGTGTGTGTGTGTGAGTGTGTGTGTGTGTGTGTGTGTGTGTGTGTGTGTGTGTGTGTGTGTGTGTGTGTGTGTGTGTGTGTGTCTGTGTACGTGTGCATGCGTGTGCACTTCAGAGCTTGTGCAAAGAAAACGAAAGGAGTTGCAGCAATTCCCTGAGGGATCGCAAAAATCTTTAATTTGCCTTTTATGACACCTAATTAGTTATTCTACTCAAAATCTTTGCTTTAAATAAGAGAACTAATTATACAAAAAGGTTGTTCCTCCACCTCCAGAGAACCACTTCTAATTGGTTGAGACCACCACCTGCCACACACTCCTTAACCATATCATGTGTGTGTTTTACATCACGTTTGAAAAGGCCAAAGCTTAACCTATCCTGCAGTCACTGTGTGCTGCTCAACCCCGCCACTGGATGCACACTTTGCTTTAAAACCCTGCTCGGCATCATTAAAGTGACAACACTGTCTGTGTCTTAGTGTGACCCAGGTTCTGTGTTTGCAGTTAGTCAGACATTCGTTTCTCAGTACATACGTCTTGGTCCTTGAGGCTTGTCTGTAAAAGAGGGATGTGTCTATGAAGGCACACCTAATGCCTGCCAGGAAACCAGCATGCACATTTCAACTGCTGCCTTTTTCTTGAAGCCATTGCAGGGAACAAACACGGGTTTGATGTCTTCTACCAAAGCAGCCTCTGGAAAACAGCTTTAATAGTAGTGTAGCAAGCAGTAGCTAAAACCTACTAAACAAAGAGCAGTGACAGAAAAAAATGATTGTGTAAAGTAAATGTCTTTTCAATTCCCTTAATGCCATGAGACATTTTCTTGCACCTGTCACCACTCCCGGCGCTCTGTGAAACGGTGGAGTACAACAGAACCTCCAATGCTTGCCACCTCCCAGAAAGAAAAGCTGCATTATGAAAGGAAGCAGCAGCCTCCACTTAATCCAATCCATTTAACAGATACAAGTGCCACTGACCTTCCAGTGTCATTTGATGTCACCAAAAGCATGCCTCTCCACATCACGATTCATTCTCCAACAAGGGATGCATTTTACCCCTCAAAGTGGAGAGACAGCACTTGCCCTGCCAAATATCCTTTCCTGAGAAGGAATTTAATTTGCCATTAGTACTGTGTGTAAAGGCCTGTCATCTCTCTCTTTCTTTAAGATTCTATCTTTCAAGAATATGTATAGTTAGTTTTACTCGGCCCAAGCAGTCTGTCAGAGCATGTATTTTCCATTATAGATAGCATCCGATTTCTGTTACCCCATTTACACTTCCATCTCGGCAGCTATCAAAAAATCACATCAGTCCACAAACCTTTTTTTTTGATATACTTAAGGTTTTAAAAGAAAATCTGTTCGGAGCACTCAAGGAAATAGAAAATAGAAAATCACAATTATCACATAGACATGGCAAGACTGAAAAGACAGATGTTTTGCCTCAAACCCCCTTTTCTTGTCATTATCACTAAACTGTTTTGTTGCTATTTTTTGTGTGAGCAGGTGCTTGAATTGTATGCGACATAGAGTAACGTATACAGGTTTCCTGTGAATCCCAAGACAATTATCAGCTCTGCTTTGTCATTTCATTCAGACTAAGGAAAGACCAGCTGTAAGTGTTTTTGTGAATTTTACATAATTTTTTACCTCTATTTCAAGGGCTTGAACTAGCAAAGGTTAACCTGACAATGATTTAACTGCTAGATCATTTTAAAGTTGTTCAACTACTCAATTTATATGATTGTTTTTGTAAATTGTAAGGAAATTCACTTCCAAACTCATGGTTTCTAGCACTACACCACTAAACATGATCCCAGTGGAACAGCTGCTCTCACAGACACTCAACCTTAATGGCAGAGAGGACAGTTACATCTGCTTCTCTGTTTTGTTAAATGTCTTTTGATCAATTAAGAGCGCTGACGCCATGGTGTGATGCAGACTTTGCTGGTTCACAGGGAGGTAAAGGATCTTGATGAGAATCGCTCAGCCTTCCTGACACATGGGGAGGGAGGTGGGCTTTCAAGGAAGTGGAAGCTGGCCCTGGGTGGGCCTCCTCTCGGGGGCCCCTATAATTCCGACTCCCAGCTGCACTAAATAAGACGGTGTTAGCCACCAGCGTGGTGAATAAACAGACTGCGATGCTCGGGGAAATTAGATACTACATTACCAAATGATTGCATTTATCTGGAACAAGTGCATTTGTCATCATCATCACCAGCACCACCATCATCTCTTAATTCAAAGCACTCCTGCACAAGATATCAGCCAGACATTAATGGCCTACAATGAATGTCTAAACTGCTGCATGAAGTTACCAAACCAGTGCACATTAACCCTGCATGACTGAATGAATCATCTTGAATAAATCTTAGAGGCAGCATTATATTATATTATATTATATTATATTATATTATATTATATTATATTATATTATATTATATTATATTATATTATATTATATTATATTATTTTGTAATTCCTATTAATGGCTCTTAAGAGATGAAAAGAGGAATGAACGTATAGAATGGGGAAAAATTCTCAAATTTCTGTGTTGATTTTGTATTAGACAAACTCTCATAGTGTCTCTGAGTCTGCAGTTTACAGGCTCCAGGGTCCGATTTGAACCAGTCCTTTGTGTTTCAGCCACCACTGTAAATGCTGTGGCCATGGCAATTCCAAATAAAATTTGTCCCTTGGCCAAGGTGTCTGCCACTGAGGTTAATAGGGATCTCATGCAGATGTCTTGCCATTGTGCGCATAAATCAGCCCCTCTCATTCAGCTTCCATCATGGCTGTAATTGAGCCTATAGACATGCTTCTTTATCGCGAAGACAAAATACAAGACATCTGGTAATAATATCAGCTGGAATACACATGTCAGTTGAAAGCTGATGAGCATATTCGGAATGATAAACAAAATAAAGACCACTGATTCATGGTCCTATCGTTAGCTGGAGCACAGGAAAAGATATGCATGGAAACACACACACACACACACACACACACACACACACACACACACACACACACACACACACACACACACACACACACATGAGGGAACACATACACTCTCTTTCAAATTAGGTAGTTTCTTACAAGGTCCAAGTCCATATTACATTTCATACTGGCTGTGTTTTTTTCTTATAATTTGCTCTAAGAGCCTTCTATATTACTGTACGGCATGCTACTTTTCCAGATGGTTGTGTATGAATGCTGGGGTCTGTGAGGTGATTTCTGGGACTGTATGCATGCTATGATTATGACATAATTAACACCCACAGTAAGTGGGAGAGAGAGCAGACAGGGCCGGTGCAGTTGAGGAGGGGACTGTTCATTAACAAGATGCACTCTCTCAAACTTTGCAGCTTGCTGTGGCTAATAAGCCCCGCTGAAACGGAGACCAGCCGTCCCTTGCATTGACCCTGGCACTGCCCAGGATAAGGGAGGGTTTTGTCTCCTGGAATAATTGCTCTTTTCACATGTTACAAGTGTCCTGACCCCCACGGTCGGCAGCCACTTTCCCTACCATAATTACTCCTGATCCGCTCCAAATGAGTCAGCCGCATTAGGGCTGCAATAACACTGGCCCAGCTTCAAGCGCGGCATGGGGAGTCTCAGCAGAGCAGCCTGGAACAGGACTGCCTTTTCTCCCAGCCTACGGTCATTTCCATCACGTCAGAGGTGCATTTCTTACACTTGAAGTCAGCACGAAGGCCCTGGGCCCTTTTCTGAGGCTTACAGAAGGCATTGTTAGCTCCTGGTGCTCACTGCTCACTGTGGTTTGGCTGCAGACTCCATCCCAATTAACGGAAAACTTCATTAGGGTGTTTTTTTCCACACTTTTCAGCCCCCTATTATTTTTAATTTATTCACATGGGGTTAATTAAAAGAAATGTATCACAGAGATATGCAACAGCTTTCTAATTAAATTCATTGCTGCTTTTTTTTAAGACATGAAACTGGCAGAGTTTCCAAATTATTACAGAAGGCGACTTGTTCCAACCCTTGGTTGCTCAGTAGTAGGTTGAGATTAGAGCTCTGCAAGGTAAGCTGTCAACAGCAGAAAGAGTGAAGAAGGGAGAGATGGGAAAAGAAAATGAGAGCGAGGGAATAAGATGAAGGAGGAGGAGGAGAAAAGACACAAAACATTCATGGTTTTATCATGCAGGTTTTTACCCCAAATAAACCCATGAGAGCTTTTAAAAAAAAGGACCGTCAGTGTTAACGAAGCAAGGAAAAGATTTGGTATTGCATCCAGCCAATCACGTGTGACCGTATTACTAGGCTTTGACTGCTGTTGGTCTGGGATATTTAGTTTAAACATTTTTCATTTAGGTGCAAGCTGTCAATAACTGAGAAGGCGAGTGCACCGTCATTTTAAGTCCTTTTAGGTTCAAGATAAATCGACGTATCCTCCAGAGTCTGCATTTGAGACTGAATGAAGGAAAAAAACATATATTCTCAAAGTATATACATTTAAACTTTCATAGAAGAGGCAGTCTGATCTGCCACTGCATGATTCCTGTCAAAAACAAAAGAAATCAAACCATTAGACCTGTCACAGCCACTTTCCGCCATCTGGAACAGAATGCACAAACACTTTTTAGTCCGCATTAAAAATGCATCTGGAGAGGAATTAATGTAGCCCCTCTAAAGTTTGTGTCACTCATGAGGTCAGGAAGTGATGTACAAAATCCTCCCCACTCCCCAGCAATTACCGCACACTTATTATTTCAAAGGATATGCCAGGAGACAGGTGTGCCATTCAGGGTCCTCAGTGTGTTGAAAATGGAAGGGAAGAAGGAACACCATACTGTGGTGCACTGTGTGAGGTTCTTTAATCTTGAATAATGCAAATTCCCCACAGGGGGCAGTTATTTGGCAGCATGGGCCTCTAATGTCATTCAAGCACCTATTCCCACACCTGATAGGGTAAATAATGAGGGCGGTTGGGTGGGTGCACAATTAGAGAAGAGGTCTTCATGAAGATTCATGGTGATGTCATGTGGGATGGTAAACCAAGTTGTCGCTCTGTCCTAAAGCTCTCAAGAGAGAAATACTATAGATATTATTTGATGTTTCATTATGATCAAGGCTTTAATGAATTCCTTTTAACACTTTTATATTACCTCATAATATAAAGACTGACCCTATTTCCTTACGGGGTAATTCTGGTTACTGGCTAAAATCAAATGGCACTTCAGCTGGAGAAAACTGGTCAAATGAAATGGAATAAAATGAAAAGTAATGCGAATGGAATGGGGGGAGGGGGAGTCTAAAGTCTCAGAGACAAATTCAAGTTCACATGGAGTTCATTGGAAATGTGTGTTGATGGCGGTTGTCATTTTCATCTGAATCTATAGTTACAAACATCTTAGTTAAGCACTTGATTAAATCAACAACATCATACCCCAAACCTAATCTATTAGTTTTAAAAGAAAAAGAACTACAGTCCTTAATCAGGCTTTAATTAAGGTTTTATTTACTGAAGGTCACCCAATAAGAGGTTAGCTCTCAGCAAGTTTTCTATTTACCAGCAAGATAACTGAAATATCTTGAGGAAGTGTGAAGCCTCCATCTTCATTTTCTTTGGATTCTTGTGGTAAAAATCCGCTCTAAGAAGGCTTTTAATTTAGTTGTGTTTGACGTAAATAAATTCTTGTTAGATTTCAACAAAATCAAGCAAAGGTCATTTTAAGCTTGGTTAGAAATTTAAATACATACTGTGTGGGAAAACCAAAGAACTGTAGGTCACAAGGAAACAGAATACAAATTGTCCAAGAAGACTAAAGCGACCTCTGGGTTATTAAACTGAGCAGCATCTTCATCTGACTGTGAAGGCAGGAAAAGGCAAAAGCAGTGAAAAAGAAAACTCACAGCACATCATAACGAGAATCCGTAAGTTCCGACCGAAGGCAAAACTTAGTTTTGGACATCCAACCTGCATACAGCACTAGAGAATTCAGTAAAGTGGTGTGGAGTTAACACTCGAAGTCTAAAAGCCCCGCTAGCAACCCCTAGAGGCCATCCTGCTCCTCACACCCACAAGAACAAAGTATCTTTTACTGACCAACCGACAGTGCCACCCTCAGAGCCACACTCACACAGGCAGCGCCAAAAATAAATAAAAATACTCAGCAAAGGAGACCAGGGCCTTTGTAAATGGGAATTATGGCATTGGCAAGAATTCCTGTTGGCACTGGGAGGTGTGCACTATAGAGGGAATACAACAGACCTCTTCATACGGACTCCTAAAAATATAATGTAATATTGAATTTCTGCAGGTGTCCATTTCCTCGTGTTTAGAATAGACCAGTGCTAATCAAACCGATGAATACTTGCTTTACAGCTTAAAATGGCACACGGCCGTTTTTACAGTTACCCACTGCTTCTACTACCTTTGAAAATAACATCAGTCCACATGTTTCCCTGTAAATAGAAATTTCCACAAGAAGTTCAGCAAATGCCATAATTTTTATATGACCTTTTTACCCTGTTCCATACCTCCATAGATGCCTTCAAGATCTGCTTAATACTAAAGAATAGTGACTCAGTTTGCTGTAAGACACAAAAAAGATGTCAGTGTAATTATGATTTGAGTGAAAATTACATTGTAGCAATCAAACAAATGCACAAACTGTCATTTCTATTCTGGGTCTACAATCCTATCAGATATGTCAAATGCTCCATTTTCCGTTGTAATAAAGCTCTCAGCTAACGGACCACTGTACTTTTGACATCTGCTCATCTCAAGAACTTTGCTGCATGTCATTCGTTTTCCCCCGTCTCCTGTCTTCCTTTTCTAAGCCTGTGATGACGGAATAAAGGAAAAATGATTTTCCAGAGAGCAGAGAATTAGCTTAACAAAGTGCATCCGAATGCTACGCGAGTCAGAACAGAGAGTGCAATTGGCAAACTGATGAATAAATAACCTTATGTAAACAAAAAAAAACAAACAACTGATGAGCTGTTGCAGGAAGTGTGTGTGTGTGTGTGTGTGTGTGTGTGTTTGTGGAGGCTTCAGCGTATGAACTCTTGTTTTTTTTTCACCTTGACGTGAGTGTTGTCAACAGCAGCTGGAGACAGTCAGCTTTGCAATGACAGGTGGCAGTGAGACCTGCCTCCAAAAGTTCAAACTTAAAAGTAACTAGCTATAAATATATACAGTATATATACAGTATATATATATATATATATATGTATATCTTAAATATATATATATATATATATATATATATATATATATATATATATATATATATATATATATATATATATATACATGATTTTTACTTTTTGCAGGTGGGAATAGGTTTTTATTGTACTATGTCTATGTACATCTACATGCATTTCAGAACTTTATGAGACACTGTGTTTTGAACATGTTTTCAAGCAATGATTCATCTCTATTTGTCAGAATATTTGTGGATTTTTTTTTAAATAAGGTCTCATTCTAACATTTGCCCTGCTTTTATATTTTTCTGGGAGTTTCACTATTCACAAACGACTTCATACCAGAAATTCCTCTTGAAGTTGAAAATATCATTTGGAGTGAACGAAAATAAAGGGTCAGACTTGGGACAACACAACAGGGATCGACTGTTCTCTGTGATGCATGTGGTAGCCGCAGATCTTATTGTGAGAATTTGTGTGATAACATGGCTAGCATGTGGCCTCTGGCAATAATAAAAGGGATGCTCTTACAGCTCAAGAGTGCATAATTGAGTTTGTGCACCACACTGATGAGTGCAGCCATTTACATCGAAGGCAGGTGGGTGCACTCGCTAACACGTGTCTCTTAAGTCTCAATTCGGTCCCTTTGAATTCCACTCAGATCACGGAAAATGATACACATCTCCCACACTCGTAAATGTGAGACGATCAGGACTGATAGGGATCTAGAGGTTTAGTGGTGACAGACGAAATTGTCTCGAGTGAGAATTCTGCATTTGTAAGATCAGACTCAGATTAGATGGAATTAAACACTCGCAGCCGAAAATAGTATTAATGTGATTTTTTTGTTAATTTTTTTCTTCCATGAGCTTAGCTAAAATGAATAATGAGAACAGATTTAGCATAATATGGTCGGACTAAACACTGAGGTTGCAAGATATGTTACCTGTCAGTGCAGGGTAGATAATGGTATTATCACATATGTATGGTTTGGTGCTGTTTTGTAAAGGGAATGCAAATAAACAAGGAGATTAAGCTGTCCATCTTGCAGTCATTGAAACACCACTGTCTCCTGACAAACTGTGTTTGAGTAAAAATTGGAAAAGTACAGCTGAGGCGATGCAGGTGCCTATAATAAAGCTTAATGGAAAAAAACTGTAGTGACATAAGAAATATCAAAAGAAGCAATGTGTTTGTAATATTGTTCAAGGCCTAGAGCACAAAAACCAGATGTAATTTCAATATTTGAAATGGGCAAGTTTAATTTTGAAGTAAGAGCAAACCAATAAGCTGAGAAAATAGCAAATACAAGAGAGCAAATTGCATTCCTTTGTAAAAGTGAAAAGACTTAAGGAACATATAAAAGTAATCTCCAACTGGAAATTAGAAATCAACCCTCAGAAACCAAATAACAGAAAAGAAATATTACTGTCCACTTTCTAAATCAATATAACATCGCTACAAGACAGTATTACCATGGTAACACTGGTAAAGAATGAAGCAATTCTTATTATTTCAAAATAAAAATCGGAGCCTGAAGCCCAAGTTTTATTACAGCAGCCGAGAGATCGTCAGTCTGTATTCATCTGAAGCATTGCTTTTCAATCACATGCTTTATGAATGTACAAATTTCAGTGGACAGTATGATAACAGGATCTTAAATTAACAAGCAAAGGTAACCAGAAATGTATCAGTAGCTGGAGGATTTCTCCTCTGCTCAGGTCTGTAAAGAGTACACTGTAGTTATGTTAATGTTCAGCAAAAATATGCCTTCAGCGTGGACCCACTTTCTTCTCCTGCAGTTGGTATGAAGAAAGAGAGAAAATGGCTGAGTTGCTTTTTCCCTCTCAAATTAGACACAAATTGGAACCTCATATCATGGGGTGAAATGAAATGTTGACACAGAATATTTTGGTACATGTGTTGCTATTCATTGCTAACCATAACCTGCATATTAGGTCATTTCACAGAGCAGTGCCTGTATTCCTTTTGCAGTCCTCCTCCGTACTCCCAGAGTCAGAGCTTTAACCAGAGAGGGTGTATTACAAGGTTATGACCTAATCATCTGAAAATGAAGTGATTAGTTTACACTGTGCATGCGACTTGTGACAGACTAGACGGGCAACGTGCACATGCAACACGAAACTAACATGAGAAATATTTTAGGTTTAATCCCAACAAGTTATTGTGGAAATTACAACTTACAGCAGTGTGTCTAAAATGTTAAATTTTGTCTCCTAACAGACCGATACAGCGGGAAATTATTCTTTTTAGGCAGATTTTCTCAATGGAGCTGAGATAAGGGAGCACAGGGATTCATTTCTGGTAATTGCTTTTGCAGCACAAATTGTTGCAGACTTTTCTAAGAGAAGTCAGAGTTCAAAAACAGTCTGCCAAACAAGCAGCATCATTACTTGGTTGCCAACTTGGATCGGCTGGCTTTGAACACAGAACCAGACACAGCGGTGATCTGTTTTATAGGCAGCATAAGGACTGAAATATGAACACTTAAAGCTCCTCGGACAAACAAACGCAGGCAAAACAGTAAATCAATCAAGAAAAACAGAGTAATCATACGCATACACCCATGTGGCCACCCTAAAACACCGACGCACACCTCCCTCGCCACGTACGCATGCATTTATTTGTGCAAGGCACTAAGTGGATACATTAGACAAGAAGGTTGAATTGACAAGCCTATAACTTTAGAGCCAATAAACGCTAAGAGGCACCACAGTGAAAGGAGACCAGATCCAAGCTGCTCTGTCGACAACCTGGCCAAAACGCTGGAGCTGCTGGTAGGGCCCAGCAAATAAAGGGTGAAGCTTTTAGGCAATGAGCAGCAGGTGATCTCAGCTTTTCTGCAAGTCCTAATGCTCCTAAAAGCCTCTCTCCCTGGTTCTGTAATTGGGCATCAGTAGTTAATGTAGTATTGACTGCATTACATGCTCCTGTGCATCCTTTCCCACTAATGCCATTTGCATCACCTTGTACATTTACCATATTGCTTAGCCAATAACTGTTAAAAGCAATCTGAATCATGAATCATATAGCGAACTTTTAGCTAGACAGACATCCAAAGGAGACAATTTACAGTTGAGTTAATTTGAGTACATTAGCAGCACAACATGGATTCAGTCAGACAGAGCAATTTATGTCTCTGCCGCAATCCTTTTATTGGTTTTTAGATGTGTAAGTGAAAGGATGCTCTGCTAAGATAGATGAAATATCCATTCTCAAACATAAATAATGGGTTACAAATGCATCCATTACTTTTGGGGGGGTGGAGGAGGAACCCTGGATAAACTCAAGAAACGCACCTCAGTTTGGGAAATGACACCAAAAATGTGTTTTATGGTCCCTGGAGGCTGTCACTGTGCATGCCAGCAGGTGGTCTGAATTGTTTGCAAATCAACCCTCAAAATACTCTTAAAGAAGTGGCAGGATGAAGGCAGAACATCCCAGAATTGCTTCATTTCAGACCCCATAAGTCCTCCAGTGGGACTACTGTAAATAAGTCTTTATTTGGAATATTCCTATCATATTGCATGAATGCATGTACACTGAGAGGCTGAATGTGATAAATGCACCGCACAGCTCAACATCAGTTTAATCCAAAGTGGGACGTCATTAGAGGCGAGTTTGATTTAAATTAAAATTAATTAGATTGCCTCACCCATTAACCTAAATACATTGAAATAGATAAGTAATGCAAGTAGGCCTATTTTGATGGAAAGTAAGTGAACGTTGCACGGCGCTATCCATAATTTGCAATCAAGTTAAAAGCACTCTGCTGTCATCTCCCATCCCGTGGTGATGTCAAAGGCTGCCTCGCCAACTTCGCAGACGCAAAAAGCACTTAGAGGAAGGAAAAAGAAAAGAGGAGCCACATGCACTGCAGTCCGCGGAGTATCCTCAAACTCCGGGTTACACAGCAGAAAAAAAAAAGATCTAAATAAACATGCAACTCCTCCAAAAAACAAACAACACAAAACAAAAAAAACAAACTGCCGTGGTTGTGTATTTGTGGCAACTTCACGGTGCACAAAGCAGCCACAATACATGCACGTTTCTTGGCGAAAACACCCGGAGCCTGTCGTGACTGAAATAGGGGTTGAAAAGCCAACGTTGGAGCGGAGGCTGCGGGTGCGCAGGGTCCGGGGCGAGAGGGGAGACACTCAGACGTGTAAAAATGTCACGAGTTTGCCGTGTTTCTCCCCCCCAGGTTACAGCATCCCACGGTGGGAGATGTTACTCACCCTCTTCCTTGTCCAACACCATCGTCCTGAGGAACGAGGAGTCCTTCCCCGGGCGATCCGTCCTCGGCTCCAGCAGGCTGCACCGCTCGGTCTGCTCGGAGCTTCTCCTGGAAATGGCTTTGAAACGCGCGGTTGACTAGACTACGCCTCGATCAAACCGAAACCCTGGAAAGATGAATTGCCGTCTGCACGTTTTCTCCCCCTCCTATCAATAATAATTCATACGCGGAATACGGCGACAAACACGGTGATAACCCTCTATCCGGGCTGAACTGTAACGCGAATAAATAGCGATCAGACCGCGCTGCTTGCTCTTGATAAATTCCATGCGAATAAAGCGGAGAGAGAGAAAAAAAGAGGCAAAACAATGAAAAGCGGCAGAAATCGAGTGTTTCCTATCTGTAAGTGTGCACACACGGTCGGATCAGGCGCTCAGACTGAACGGCTGAGCTCTCCTCTGCTCTTAATATTCTCTCTTTCTCGCTCTCATTTGCTCCCAAACAGCAACTATATTCGAACAAATCCAATTGCAAATCTGACAATTGCTAAAAGCGAACTCGCGCCGCCTCTCTCCCAGTTTATGTGCCGCGCTCGCCTCTGCTGCTACTGAATAAATGCGCGCAGTTTCCAGAGACCCTCGGATTCCCCTGTTAATTAAATCAATTCATTATGCTCAGATCTGATTAGCAGCCCTTCCCCCCTCTTTGAATCAATTATTCAATACACAAACATAATTGCTTGTGCCAGAGGTGTCTAAGTATTAGCTTATTTAACTCCAAGGACACTAATTACCCCTAGGGCAAGGGAACTTTTCTCATTAATTCTGACAAAACACAAAAGCACAGCTAAGGGAAAGTGTGTGTGTGTGTGTGTGTGTGTGTGTGTGTGTGTGTGTGTGTGTGTGTGTGTGTGTGTGTGTGTGTGTGTGTGTGTGTGTGTGTGTGTGTGTGTGTGTGTGTGTGTGTGAGAGTGTGTGAGAGAGAGAGAGAGAGACTTGGTCTGCCTGCCAGTCTGAATGTGTGTGATAGAGAGAGAGAAAGAGGGAGCGCGCATGCACGTAAGGTTGTATTGATGCACGTGTGCACGCACGCGGGTGCGTGTGTCAAAGAGAGGGGGAGACAGAGAGCGAGAGAGAGCGAGGAGGGAGAGAGACACTGAGTGAGAGTGATGCTGCTCCATCGGTGCCTGGTACAGTTTGAGTAAACACAAAATGCGCTTATTGTTTTCTTCTTCTTCTCCTGACTTTTTCCCCCTTCTTCTTCCTGCAGAATCTAATAGAAATAGCATCTAATTGCGGTCTATTTAGCAGTTAATTAGTGTCCAGACGCAGTTATCATACAGGCTGCAGATAAACAGTCGTTTCAAAAGAGACGGCACAACAGATGGGCTGCGTTTTTGATTAGTGGGTAGATAGAAGGTTCAGTTTCGAATCTGGTAATATAATTGTTGCCTGTTATTGCCAAGATGAAAGTGTTGCTGTTTCATGGTGGAGCCTTAAATAGCACCACTTTCACTTGCCCTGCGGAGACTGTTAACCAATTAAGGGTGAGATCCAACAAAGATTAGCCATTTAGGAGAGTGGAGTGGAGTATAGCTATAATAATGCTGGTTCGTCAGCAGCCAGCAGGCTGTCTGTGGTGTGAGCTTGCTCAGTCTGTCCTTGCCTTCTGTTACATTTTGCACCAGATATTACAAACCCTACTCTAAGCACATTATCATTAGCCTCTCTAAAATCAAATGACTGAGATAAATAATTGTGATAATAATTGTTCTCAAACTACTCCTATTAGACTTCATTTTGGTGACTTTTTTCAGCAGTGAAACCTCATCTGTGAAGATATTTTTTTTATGTCTGCTTAAAGTGGAGTTGAAGTACAAACTTTGGAGATGTGTTGATTGAAAATCCACATAGGAGTTCTTTTATTTTGAAGTGACCAACGCTGCTATGCTTCCATAGATTCAGCTTTTACAGTATGCTACAGTGCATGGGCTACACATGCATTTCCGTGTGATAATTATCCTGCTCTGCATTGGAAATAAAGATTTTATAGTCCCTTCTAATGTGACTAGGCGCTACAAATCTGAGGTATAAAGCTCACTGTACATAGCCCATAGGGATAATTTCAGTTCTCAGGGCAGCAGGCTGTGGTGAGATTGGGTTGGCCCTGAAATCAATGGGCTGATCCCTCTCTGTGCAGCTTTCTGGCTGACACGCCTGACTTTTCATCTCCACGGTCACATAGATTGATGACTTATGACCGAGAATGTATGTTTGCTGACCTCTAGCAAAGTGAGTGACACATAATTAATCCAATCACACAGAAAACTGGAAAGGAAAAGGGAAGAATGGTTCAGTATCATCGGGGCTCGGCTTCAAATAGCCATTTGACATTTGAATGTGAGGACCATTCAGTGAGAGAACGGAAATGGTGTGTGTGAAGGGTGTGTAATAATGGATGGAGCTGGGAATTTACCACAATAACCTCACTGATGAATCGTGTGTTTTAGTCAACGTCTTCTATAAAATCATGTAGCTGATGAAGTTTCATGTTTATTAAAGTGTCACCAGTGTTTGATCCTGTCTTGGATTGGTGAAGTACATGCAGACACCATGTTTAAACTGTTTTAAAGATGATCATATGTGAAGACATGGACAGGTTGCACAGTCCCTCTCAATAAAGGTAGTTCTCATCAGTTTAAATTAGCTGTATTACCTTTGTGTTAGGACACAACATTGTGTGTCTTTGATACCTGGTTCATGTAGGCCGTGGTGTACCTCTCAGCCCCTCACAGTGTCTTGGGTCCAGACCCTTTCCTCCTCCACATCCAACAGCCAGGTCAGTGAATACTAGAAACAAGCCCCTGAGTGGGCTTCTCTGATACACAGTTAATTAAAATTCATTTCTGAGCATGCATTAGCCATGCCCATCTATTTATGGGCGACTCTCAAATGCAGCCACTACAAAACAGTGCTCTGTAATTAACCCCACCTAATCAGATAGCACACTAGTGTTGTGTTCCTGTTCGTCCTCAGGCACACAGCCATTGGACAGGGGTTTCAGAGAGAGGATGAGCCCATTCTATAGTTCAGAATGGCTAAGCAGATTAAAACCTCATATCAAACATGATATTTACAGGCAAGGCTCAGTGGAGAGTGCTCCTTTTATGTGGGCTGGGGAGAGGCTTCAGGGCTGGGCTTTTAAAGCCATGTCCCTTAATTGTATTCTGGCTAAGTGGGATGAATGGTGCTTTTTAATCAGACTACTGACGGGGCTCTGTGTTGTAAAAGTATAGAGATGGTGCCTGATAGTTAAGATGCTGAATGATATGCTTTTAGGCCAGGCTTCCCAGCTTCCACCAATATTTAAATGCATTCTAGCATCATCCTGACACCTGTAAACATCAGTGTGATTTCTCCTCTCTGCTACTGTAGGAAACGTTGGTTTGGGGAGTTATTGTAAAACAAATTATAGTATAGTCACTGTCTGTCTTGGCTTTATTAGGTCTATAACTTAAAAGCAGACATTTAGTTACTGTTTGTGAATGTACTCTATGCTTAATATGCAATTTTATGTTCAGAGAGAAAACTAGGGGCAGCTAAATGAATGAAGTTTCATTTAACACACAGTCCCTTTTTTACTTTGTGACTCTGAGACTGGGGCTGCACAGTGGCGTAGTGGTTAGCACTTTCGCCTTGCAGCGAGAAGGTCCCTGGTTCGCGTCCCGGCTTTCCCGGGATCTTTCTGCATGGAGTTTGCATGTTCTCCCTGTGCATGCGTGGGTTTTCTCCGGGTACTCCGGCTTCCTCCCATAGTCCAAAAATATGCTGAGGTTAATTGATTACTCTAAATTGCCCGTAGGTGTGAATGTGAGAGTGATTGTTTGTCTTTGTATGTGGCCCTGCGACAGACTGGCGACCTGTCTAGGGTGTCCCCTGCCTTCGCCCGAGTCAGCTGGGATAGGCTCCAGCCCCCCCGCGACCCTAGTGAGGATTAAGCGGTGTATAGATAATGGATGGATGGATGGACTCTGAGACTGAAGGTTCTGCTCCTCCTAGTGGCCGATCCTGGCTATGTTTCCTCTTAGACTTGTGCACAAATGGCTCTGATAGCAGAGGTTTAACACATCACAGAGTAAATTGTAACCGTTTTTTATTCTCTTTGTCGTTGAGTTTCTCTGATGGTGGGCGGAAAGTAGGAATTATAGGAATCTTTTTGATGGAACCTGACAGGCTCACCATATAGAAAGTAATAGGAACAGTATAAGCCTTGCTGTTCACCTAGTCAATTTGAATTTCATGACCAATCAAATGTAGACAAGGTGTCATTTGATAAGTAGGGAAGAGGGGAGAGTGAATCCCTTTCCCAAACAGTTAATCCAACTTTAATCCTAGTCATTAGGAATTAGACATGCCGAGCTGTCCGGCCGTGCCTCTAAATTACAATCAAACGGTTACCAATTACACAAATTATTGATGGTAGATTCTCTTTTCAACTGCAAATTAAGGCTATTAAGGAAGGCTCCTTTTTAATGCAAAAGTGACTAATTAACCAGCGGATAGGAAATCTGCTGCCCAGATATCAAAAAAGTTCTCAGCACACATTGCAGAAACACAAGGGAACCAATTAGTTTAATTATCAAAACAGCTAATTAAAATTGCACAGTTCCTAATTAGTTCTTTGCTTTTGCCTCTAATTGACAGCATGGAGATAAATGGGCTGCCGATGAAAATGGGGAGAGGAGAAAAACAGGAGAAACTTCGGCAGAATATTTATGCTGACTTTATCTCCGTCTGTGTGGCAGCCCTTGAAAGTGGAAAATTAATGACCTTAATTCCCAAACTGTTTTTCCTCTAACGGTGCTCCCCTCTGCGCTCCTGGTGCATGCTCCTTTGTATGGCCCTGCCACCCTGCCAACTGCTGGAATGGGAAAAAAGGGGGAACTTGGGGGTGGGAAGGAGCCACGATTCTCCTCCTAATGTGACAGCTCCCACCTAACAATGGAGAAAGATGAAAGAATGGAGCAGATGTAACCACTGGGAGCATTGCATCATGGGACTGCAACTCTGTTGCACGTTTTTTAAAGCGCCTCTATCATCTAGAGGGCCACTAATTTGTCCCATGTAAAAGAAGAAACTCTGCTGGGACCGAGATAAAAGACATTTGATGGCCCAGAAATACTTTAAATAAGTTTTTTAAATTTGAATTTTAGATTGATTAATGCACTGCCTCATCAACTGCCTTTTGAAAACTTTGCACAAACAAAATTTGTTGGTGTAACCAAGTGGGCTAAAGACTGCAAACACAACTGGGAATCTATTGTTGTATCCTCCAGATTTATTGTTACTCTTCTCCCTCCTTATTGGTATGATCTGTTTAAAGGGCCTTGAAAATAAAGAAGAAAGATGGATCCTGTTACACAGAATTGCTACACTAGCAAACCTGAACGACAACCATTTACCTCGTAAGATATTTTGCTCGACTTTGTGTGTGTTTGTGTGTATGCGGAACCTTTTTGTCTGCTGTCTGTCCTTCTGGCAGGCATTGTCTCTTTGTGTTCCTGCAAGGCCAACCTTGTCATATGTAATCCTGCGCCTCTGCCTGGATGCAAGTGACATGTGGGTCCTATTGGCACATTAGCAGATAACTATCAACTAATCAGTTTACTTTTGGGACTGTGTTAAAAAGTAAATTACATTAATGCTCGAATTATGCATCAAACTACGCAGATAGGCCAGACCAGAGGACACATAATGCTACGATCATTCAGTTAGTGCCTTCTACATGCAGTGTTAATGCACTCTGATTTCCCCTGCTCTGGTTCAAATCAAGTGTGATACGTCAGCCAGTTGGTGTCTGGGAAACTGGAGGAGCTTTGTATGAAGTGGAGGAGAAAGGCTTTTTGCAAAACTCCATTAAAAGGCAGAGAGATGACAGCTGCCCTTTGGATTTCTTTTGTCTAATTCGGTGGAAAGGACTTTCTGCTCCATGTGCATTCTAACATTTTACTCATCTCTTGGCTGAAGCTGTAGATATTAATTTACTTGTAATCTGTGTGAGCACATTGCCCGCAGTGCATTCACTAACATTCAAAATGTGATTTATCTGAACTCATCCTATCTATTTCAAAATTACACCCTGAAGAGGCAGGTCTGTTGCAAAGCCTTGGCCTGGAGGAACTTGCTGCCCGTGACTAACAAACACACGTCTACCACTAATTGATTGTCTTGTGTTTTATTTATGGTGCAGTAGTAATTAGTGGACAGCATAATGTAAGCCATTCATTAGCACCTGGCTACTGCTATGGATTTCACTGCTTTGTCTCAGATGCACACATCATTAGGGAGAAACAAAGACTGGAATTTATTAGCATGGCTTCTTATAAATATTCTTAAAGTCGGTGTGCCTTTAAGGAAGAACACAGGCCTGTAAAACTTTTGTCAGCATTTGCTCACTGATTCCATTTTCTGCAGAATATGTTAAGGAAGAGCAGTATAAATTTAATTTTAATTGTTTTGTACACACGCCAGTGAAAAGGAACTGATTGGATACAGTTCAGAGACAGTATATTAATACGTTATTTTCATATGTTAATTGGTTTGCATAATCTCTCCCTTTGCTTGGTTTGGAAGTACCTGGCATTGAGAAGGGGACTGAAGAGAATAGAAGACTCCAATTTACATAAAACCAGCTCCTCTGAACATTAAATAATAATGCATCTGCAAGCTGAAGGTGTGTTCAGTTAGCAGAAAGCACATCTTTATAATTTATAGTCCAGCTGTTTCAGTGCTTTTGAGTCCATTTTCCTCCCTGCCTGCTTTTAATGAAATCTTGTTACTGGAGAATTGACTGGAATGAATTGAGATTTTAATCCCATTGACGTTCTACTGTGGTAATGCACGCTGGTAGGAACTTTTAATGGTGGGCCGGTAATCAGAAGACACTTGTATTCAGCTCCCTACAATAATGAATCTCATCAAATGTTAAAGCTTGGGTCGTGTGCAAGGGGCTCAAATTTCAAGGTTTTTGACCATCCCCATTTGAGAAATTCCTCAGGGAGTGTGTGATTACTCAAGTTTAGCAGTTTATTGCCTCATCTTTCAATAGCCACTGAAGCACAAAATTCTCATCTAGGTTGCTCTTTTTTTTCTCCACTTGAAGAACAGGCCAATATAGACTGCAGAACAGCTGCTCAGATCCCGAGGAACTGCTGTTGGCACCGCAATGTTATTAGCTGCCACCATCATTGTCCACTCACTGTGTCATTTAAAGAATGAAAACTAAATTCCATGACAAAAATCATTGGTGTGATTTTAATTGAGGATTGGGTTGTCCAGAGTGCCGTTTCTGCAGTTGCGCTCCAGCATCATGTGTACAAAGGTTTGATATGTAGATATATCCTGTAGTAGTGAGCTTGAATTAGAAGAGAATATATATGAAAGATAGATGGAAAAATATAAGGTTATACATAAATGTATAGCTGCAAGGTTTCATCTTAAACATAACTTCACCTCATGGGCTTCATGGAAGGACAATGCCTTATCCTAAGCCGTATTAGAATTTTCTTTTATAGATATATTTATTAATATATTTATCTTAAATATAGACAGAGGCATTTCCATAATTTTTGTCACCTCAGAGGCTAATTATTACTAAAGGATAAACTCTCATTTGTCATACAAACTGTATTCATGCACAAGTTTTACATTCTTCATGAGCCGATTTGTCTGTTTTTCTCAGCACCTCGGCTCTGGAGAAGATTCGAGCAGACCACGTGGGTGCGAGTGATGTGATGCTGTTTTATATTTGAATGACTAAATGTGACCTTTGAGATTAGAGGAGGAGTTGCTTCTCAGGGGGCTGAAGAGAGTCCCCGCTGCTATGAAGCTCATGTCCCTTTGATCCCTCTGTAATGAGACTAACACCAGGCGTTGTGGTCACTGAACACATTGACACGCCACTGGAGAGCCGACAGCTCTACTGCCTGGTACTAGAGGTGGTTGTGTGGGTGTGTGTGTCCTCAGGTACAATAGCGCCAGGAGACATGCAATACATCCACTGGGATTTACTATTTGACTATAATACACTGCTCCATGCAGTAATTTGCAGTTAACATACCATATGAATGATGTATGCAAAGGGCCACAATTTGTCATGCCAATTAAAAACTCATGTGGCAGCAGCACTCAGGAGCAGACCTGCCAGGGCATCTAATTTTCTGCAGACAAGGGGAACTAAATCAGTAAAATACAGGAGTTTCAGCTTATTTGTGTTGAGGTAACCAAAGTTTCCAGGTTGTGATGTGATGCCACACACTCAAGTTTGAGGTCATTCGCTGTGACCTGAACACGACTCTGGTGAAACCCAGTTCTCTTAGACATCTTCAGAGATCCACTGAAGATCAATCATGACCGGGCCCATCCCCACGAGACCCTTAGTAACAGCCACTGATTGCTTTCTGCTGTGCAGGCCGTTAAGTGGAGTCTGGCAATGGGCTCCTGGACAACACTTAACAATCAATCAGAGGGCACAACCACTTCTCATTGCATCCCAGTTCTTCCCCTGCATTACACACAAACAATAATTCAGGTGGACACAAGTGACACTTAAGAATCACAGCCGGAGTATGCCCCATGATTTAGCTGGAGAGGGGATACACTGGACTGTAGACAGAAACTTAAGTTGCCAGATTTACATAAACCCAGCGATCAAGGGCTCTGCTGACTTTTCACCCATTGTCATTCGGACAATATTGTAAGGATACGACTGCATGAATTTAAAGACTGTCTAAGGTATCCAGTTGTTTGACTTTAAGATTGAAACAAAAAATGGCTGCTCAGCAATACTTCTCCATCAATATTATCTCAAAACCGTATCGGAGTACCAAGGTTGTCAAACAGTATTTGTAAAACCTTTTCTCCAAGACTGCATATAACAAGTTTCCAAACACTGGATCGAAGTAACCATTTGCAAATAATGTGAGCATTTTGTAAGACTGGCTGTTTACCAAGGACAAAACACACAAGTTAGGTAATACAATAATAGCATGAAAATGAGACCAAGGTTGTTGACTGCTTTGTCCCTTGCCAGTGTAACTACATATGCAGTAGAAAGTCTCCCATAAAAGCCTGGACTTAAAGTTTGCCTATCGATTAAGGATTCCATTGACTTAATGAACCTTCAACCCTCCATCAGATGACTAGCCAATATACGCACTAATCTCTAAAACGGATGTCTGGCTGTGGTTCCTTTTAAATGAATTGATCTACTCAGCTCACCCCAAATGGGGAAATGGGCAAGTATTGATATGATTCCTGACTTGGTGATGGATGTGTGTGATGGTAAAACATGAGCTCCATAGGCCAGCTTGCTGAAGGATAAGCAGAAATTCAGAGGAAACCTTTACCGGTGTTCTTCATAGACGAAGCAATATCATTTGTGTCAGTGCCAATACACAGTCCACCTGTTTGTAAAAAATCTCTAGTATACAAAGTAAAAACCCTATTCACATTGCTTTAGATATTTTCCAGTCAGGATTAATTATATCTGTTTATGTTTCTGAAGCTATTAGAGAATTGGAGATGGCTTAGCTTTATTTTTAAAGGATTTTCATTCCATTTTCAGCAGCTACTTGGTTCTATAGTTTAGCAAAGAATGAACATTTTAAGTGAAAGTCACTTGAAGGCTAAAATCCATCCCTGTAGTAGAGTAAAACAATCACAGCAAGCTTCGCAAGAGCATCACAGTGGTTTTGTGTGATGTTCAGACTGCATGGCAAATATTTATCTAAGTCAGATTACACCCAAGGGAGACAGAGATGTCTGCATCTCTCCAGCCCTCTGTTGTTTCACTGCTGAGAGAAATGCATAGGACGATTGTTTTGGCAGAGGTTAGAACTTCTAACTGCTCACTTCCCACAACAGAAAGCCATTGTTCAATCTCTCCACAATAATAAGCGTGAGTGCCATGAATAATCACCAGGGTGTCAGCTAGCTGTATTGTGATCCTCAGCACTGGTGAGCCTCAGATGGCATCAAATAATTTTGTCTGTCTTCCCTCTGAGAGCTACGCAGCCAAGAATGTTTGATGTCCCTTCAGTTCATTTCAATAGCAGAAAGGCATTTTGAGAAAATTGAAACAACCTATTTCTTTCCCTGATCTTCTTCTGCTATGCTTGGTTGTCAAAAATGTTCAGCTTTTCTTTGACATACAATAATGAGTCAGCTGTGCAGGTCAAAGGCCCTAATAATTTGAGCTTTTGCTTTATAAACCAATTTCTAGTCACAAACTGCTCTGATGAAGAAATAATAAATCAAAAACACATTTTCTAAGATCTGAAGATTGCATTGTAAATGCCAGCCTAGAAGGAAATTGTAATTAGGGAGAGGAAATTGTTTCAGTTAAGTCCTTGAATTTGAAAATTAACCAAAATGAACCAATGTATTATGTAATCATTTAATTATAGTGCAATATTCCAAGAGTGAACTGTCCAGAGTATACCCCACCTCTCGCCCAGGGATAGGCTCCGGCCACCCCATGACTCTACTGAAAAAAGTGGGTTTAGCTAATGGATGGATGGATTCCTTGTCTGTCAAGTTTGCTGATTCTTGTTCTATTCTTGTCACCGGAGCTTTTGAAGCATTCAGGTTGAAAACAAGCAACAATTATTTCAATCTCAGCATGATCTGATATATGTCACTCTATTTTTGACTTGATGTACACTTGAGGAAGAACACTAACAAAAAAAAGACATTGTACATGCTGTTTTACTGTTTCAAAGCTAATCAGGTAAATGTACCAGTACACAAGCTGCTATTTTTGTAATGTCAAAGATTATGCTATTTTAATCTTGGACTATGATCACAGGTTGATCCTTCTAAGAGACACTACTTAGTTGTCATACTGGTTGTTTACATGGTCCACATGAAATATGTGAAAGTTTTAACATAGTGACAACACTTGTAGTTTTTCCTGCTTTTGCCAACAAGAGCAGTCTTTCTGTGTCAATGTATACACAGTTGAGGGGGCAGGTCAGTACTGCCTCGTCAAATCAAGACATGCGTAGACTTTCCCACCTAAACTGCTGACCCTATGTTAGGGTTTGTGAATTTGTAAAGTGCTGAAGTGACACCAAACCTCAATTACAATTACCAGGTTGTGTATAGACTTAAGAGGCTGAAACATGACACTCATACCTCTTATTGTGACATCAACATGACATAAAATCAACATCAACTGATTTCAATGGATCAAGTGCTTTTCCCCTTTTGTCAAGGAGGACAACAAAATGCTATGCTTCAAGCATGACTGACCCTAAATGGTAAAAAGAAAGAAACCATGTCCAGCAGTAAAGATGAGTAATATATGAGCAGGGACTCAAAGGCAAAGGTCAACCCTGCAAGCCATCTCTGACTCCTAGAGTATAAGGCTTAGAAAGTTTCAAGGGACATCGTTCATGTAGGTTTACACAAAAAATAGCAGATCTCATGAAACTACATGCGGCACACAATAGCTTACCAGGGCAAACATTCAACCCATCTATTGAAGGGGGAAAAGTCTAACAGCCTTCAGACTTGGCCTAAACAGAAAAACTGTGATGCAAGTCCAACCAATTTGAATTATGGAGACTTTATCATCTATCCAGATTTGGCCCAACTGCATGTGACATTGGATGCTACTCCAGATGCTCAAAACACAGCTGCATGCACCTCATATACAGGAGACCCAAGAGAGCTACTGAGCGAGCTGTTGCCAGTAAACCTGAAAGATGCATGAAAATCAAAGCCACCACTCTTGTGCATCTGGTCTTAGAGTTTTAGTGTTACAGAAGTCAGCTCCACTCCTCTATAAAGCACCTGTTTGTACTTGGTAAGGTGCATCATCAGCTACACTGTGTAGAACACTCTAGAGACCAGACCAAAAAACATCTTTAAGTCTTATAGGTAGAAGAAGAACCTTTACACCCAGACAGAAGTGCAACACACTGTACTTGCAAACTATAGTCTCGAAAGTTACACAGAGGAATTAAATTAAACATCTTCCAGATTGATAGTAGGGAAACACTTAGCTTAGCCAGCTCTAGTTGGCTTTTAATGTGGGTGAACTGAGAGGCTAGCAGATCCAGAAAGGGTCTGGTGTTTGGTATTTGTAGCAACCAGGAAATAGCCAGATCACAGCCCTCTCTCTTCCTGTCCTACAATGTAAATTAACATCCTTGAGCAGCATGTTCCTTTATGCCACCAAGAGGAGTATAAACGTCCTCTTTCGAAACATCCTCACAACATTGTGATATGAGATCCTTTGAAACTATATTTAGTTGCCATAATGTTGCAGTTCATGCCCTTTATTGCTGACAAAACTTTGTGGCAGAACAGCGGAATGACCAGGTGATCATTCAAAATAATAATTAGGTATGGTCACATATGAGTAAACAGTTATTAGCAGTAAAGTGTAATTACTAGCAGGCAGACAAATTATTCATGTTAATGTTCATTTCCTCATTTTATTTGTTTGGATGCTTGTGCTGTGACAGCGGTGCAGTGGTGTCTCCAGAGAAGATAGCAGAGTTGTATAAAGCTGCCAAAGTATGATACTACACGACTTAAGCTTGATTTGACACACAAGATCAGGCACAATCCAACAAGCCTTTTGTTTCTCTACAGAATACGGAGAGAATCTCTATGTCTAGCATGTTTGCGCTGTACAATACTCAATCAAATCTTCAAACAATTTAAAGTATTTTCAACTTTAAATTAGACGATAAATCAAATAATAATTCTATTCATAAATAAAAGGGTAATGTCACAAATGAAATGCAAATAGCAAAACAAAATATTCTTACAGAATGTACTTCGTTTAAGAGAGAGAATCAAGATTTTGATGGCTAACATTCTTATAGTTTGGAAAATGTTGCATTACATGCATATCAAGTTTGTCCCAAGCTGCTTTGTGTGTGTGGGTGAAGGTATTACTCATATTGTTTGGACCTATATCTGTTTACACAGTTACACTATGGGAATTGGTCTTTCTTATGGGGATGAAAAGCAAATGACAGTGATATAAATAATCACATTTTAAGGTGAAGATATGTTTAAAGGTTTGGCTTAGGCTATGCTTAGGTTTAGGGAAAGGCTTTGGTAAATAGTATTTTAGGTTAAAGTAAGTCTTCAGGAAATGAATCTAAGTCAATGTAATGTCGTCTGAAGTCATGGAAACACAGCCCCTTTTTGTGTGTGTGTGTGTGTGTGTGTGTGTGTGTGTGTGTGTGTGTGTGTGTGTGTGTGTGTGTGTGTGTGTGTGTGTGTGTGTGTGTTTGTGTGTGTGCGTGTGCATGTGCGTGTGTTTGTGTGTGTGCGTGTGCATGTGCGTGTGTGTGTGTGTATGTTTTCCAGTGAGGGTATGGGGAGGTACAAGCCCTGTTCACAGTGATGTCACGCAGACTCTCCGCAGACTGGCTGAGTAAGAGGAACAACAGAATTTCAACTGGAGAGATCAATTATAGATAGAAGAAAATGAATGGGAAAAGTAATTTAATAAATTATTGACTTGATGTCTTATATCATGTACAAAAGCAAATGAAAAATTAGATTGTGCATTTGGATGAAGTTGGATTTAAAGAGCTTCAAAATTATATTTAATTAGACAAAGAAAAAAATGTGTCATGGGTATATGAAGTTTCACTGGGAAGGGTAAATTAATGATCGCATTTGCGGCAATAGCAAATGATGTGCCAACTAAGAGTGTGGCTGTCTGGAAAGTCAAGGATGGGGTGGGGGTTGGCGTTTGAAAGAGTCAACACCATAGTGGTCTTCTGTCTTCTCTTTTTCGAATTAGATGGACAGATTGGAGCTAGTGTTGCTCTGCTCTGTGGGTTCTTTACTGTTAAGAGCTTACCAGCTGCTCGTGCAAAAACATTATCTGTACAAAAGATGCCTGCTTAGCATGTTCAACACACAAATACCGTATTTTCGTGACCATAAGGCGCACTTAAAAGCCTTAAATTTTCTCCAAAATGGACGGAGCGCCTTATAATGCAGTGCGCCTTATGTGTGCACCGAGTTCCAAAATGTGTAAATGTTGTTGTGTGACTTTGAGGAGCTCCGCTTGACTGACTGAGAACATTTCCTGCCGACACGCTGCTTATGTAGAGAAAAGGAGGACGTGACAGAGGACAGCATGAGAACGTTAAAGGGGGAAGTGTGGGCGTGAAAGAAGACGCTAAAGACACGCCCCCAGTTGGTATATAGTGCCGGTATTTGCATTATGCAAAACAACATGGGTTTGGCGTCACCGTCCCTGTTGATCTGTGACTCCATGCGCGTCCATCTCACAGCCGCTGTGAAAAACCAAGTGCAGCAAATGAACTCGGAGCTTGCTATCATTCCGGGAGGCTTGACGAAGGAACTCCAACCGCTGGACATCGGTGTAAACAGGGCGTTCAAAGTGAAGTTGCGAACGGCGTGAGAGCGATGGATGACAGATGGCGAACACAGTTTTACTAAGACTGGGAGGCAGCGCCGGGCGAGTTACGCCACAATTTGTGAATGGATTGCGGATGCTTGGGCTAACGTGTCTGCTTGCACTGTTGTTCGAGCTCTCGCAAAAGCCGGCATCATTTATGAGGAGCCGCACGGCAACGAGACTGACTCTGACAATGACGAGCGGGAACCTGGCGTGTTCCATGGAGAACTAGCCCAGCTGTTCATTTCGGATACAGAAGATGAGGACTTTGATGGATTTGTGAATGAGGATTGATCAAAAAACAACGTGAAAACATTGCTAAATACTTCAATAAAGTACAACTGAACTCAGTTTTGCTTCCGCTGCCTTTTTTAAAACACACGCTAGCATGCATGTTTTAAGCTAGTACAGGTATGTTTTACCTGCACGCGCTCTATAATCCGGTGCGCCTTATGTATGTGTTAAATACAGAAATAGCACCCGGAACTGAGACTGCGCCTTTTAATACGGTGCGCCTTATGTATGTGTTAAATACAGAAATAGCACCCGGAACTGAGACTGCGCCTTTTCATACGGTGCGCCTTATGGTCGCGAACATACGGTACAGTCAGTTGACGGATTAAAGGAAAACAACCATAATGTTTTTTAGTAAGATGATTATTCACCATGAAGTTGCGGAACAGCTTCGTCAATTGTCCAATTCTCTTGAACTGTGTTTTGATAAATGTCCCATAGCTTGATTCGGATCCTTTGTCTGTAAAGTGTGCATATGATAGGTCTGGAAAGGCCCTTTAGTATTCTTTAGTATTATCAAAAATTAACATAATTTTATAAATAAATATATTTCTTTAAACGTTATTGGTCAGTCGGTATAAATCTATTTTCATACTTTATTTTGTGCAGGGTCAAAGGGGTGCAAGGACGTATTTGAGCTCATATTAACCACGAGGCAAGGCGCTCCTCGGTCAGGTTTCCAGTCATCAAAAGGGTTAACACCTGTAGACATGACCTGTAGATCATTCACATCCACCAGCAAAATAGGGTTGCAAATGCATCAGTGTTTGGGAAAACCCATGCAGTCAGTTTTTCACTGCAGCAGCAGCTTGGGAATTTACTGCATACTGAGGAAAATTTATATGCTCAGTATTTTCACATCTGACACTATAGCATTTCTATGTAGAAGGTGTGGCAGTAGCAGCAAGTTTGCAATAATAGCAGCAACAGCTCCAATGCTGTGTTTGCTTGAGCATTAATTATGCAGTCAGGTGCTAAAATGCAGGAAAACTGAATTGAAAAATACTTTGGTTCCCATTCACTGACATATATTTTTTAAAAAACTTATAGTAAAACTCAAGATGCATATCTAGACAGGTATCTGATGCATGTTATGGTAACGACTCAAAAACAGTGCTGAGCTACTTTCTTACAACTTAAATACTTTAATGTGTTATGCCAAAGTGAAATGTTCACATGGAAAATGAACAATATTGAGTCTGAGACAAGGGAATGTGCACAACAAGCATGTGAAGTCAAAGTGAATTTAATCAAAAAATAAACGCAAAAAAATGCAGTGAACAAGATGCATTTTGTCCAAGTAAAGTATGTAATTGAATCCCATGGGATTGGATTTAGAGTGAACTTTATTTTACACCATTGTTTTATTATTCCAAAGGACACATTCAATACTGAATTAAACATTGGATTCGAGACTTGAAAAGCCGATACACTGGGTCACACAGCAGCCTCAGGAAAGTAAATACAGATTGTAATTAGGTGGAGAAACTTTAGAGCTGGATTTCACTTTCTCCTTTGCATGAACTGTGATGTGATGAAGCCATGGGACAAATAAGGAGGAGAAAGGAGGAGCAGCAGTGGGAGAAGAAAGGAAGGAGAGATGGGGGAATGAAGACTAATTTATGTGGGAGCTTCCAATGGCATCTCTGGGATGCTGCTTCCCCTCAGATTGCGTTGTCTGGTGTCTGGAGAGGCAGAATGCAAATGGAGCAGGTTTCTAGGTGAGGCTGGGCGCAGTCACAGGCCCATGTTGGGACCTGGTTATGCAGTTGCTAAACAAGTGTTCTTTGTCATGCTGGGCCCCCAGGGCAGAGCCAAACGAATCCTATCATCTGCAGTGTTGTGTTACTTAAGCAAAAATACTCAAGTTTGCAGCCAGTATTTATGAGATGAAAGACCCTCTTCAGGGAATGTCAGAATTAGTTATTTTCTCCCCAATTAATTTGTGTTGTGAGTATAGTTTCATGGTTCCTGCATGGACTCCCCAGTGGATTGGTTTGGTGTGCTGTTATTTGCACGATAGTCAATGCGTCAAAATTCAAGGGAAAAAAAATTGGATTGTTTACCTTTTTTTTTTTTGTGTTTGTTGCAGTAATCCCAGTTCAAGAAGCAGAAGTCATTCTCAAATAATGGACAACCATCTTGGGTAGAATGTGGATTGCTCATTTACTGGTGGATTTATTTGAACAAATAACATCCAAGTCATCTAATGCATTTCTCTTCTCTCCCTGTGTCTTTGGTAATCTAATAAATGCTTACATTCAGACTAATACTAGGGCAGAGTCCTTGATGAATTAAGAAATACTGTGTTGACTAATTGACAAAATCATTGAAAAGTAAAGATAAAATCCTCACTGTAATTGAATGTGAAGCATCATTTATCTATAGATTTGTACCAGACTACTTTATTGGATTGCTTTCCCATGCCTGAAGTATGCTTTAGCAAATTGACCTAAATTCTTTTGGGGAACATAAAAATCAGCAAAATTTACTTTCAAGTCCGTGATGTGAAGTTTTACAATCTCTCTAATCATGGAAGTTCAGTGCTTAAATTTCTCTTCATTGTGTAGAAAAAGGAAAGCTGCATGTCGTCAGGCATTGCTGCAGCCCTGGAACAGAATAAGGTGCTAATAAAAAATGTGTGACTCTGCTAATGAATCCGATTCTGCAATTCTGCAACTCAAGCACTTAATTATCATAAGACATTCGCTAATGTGCTCATTCAAATGGGCAACACTTTGCTTGGAATAAACTGTATGGCTTAATGACTTGAGAAAAAGAGCCTGATGACATCCTGCTCTCTTACCAACACTTCCCCAAGACTGGCACAAGAAATGGTGGGTGGATATGATCAAACTGGCCTATAAATGAAACCGCTAAATATTCATTGGCGTCTAATATGGCTACAGAGTCACTGAGATGCGCCATTTATCTGTCAACTCTTCATATTTTTATACATTGATCTGGATTCAAGAACAGACTAAGGGAAGGAGAAATCTAAATGGTAGTCACTCTCGAGATCTAAGTGTAAGGAAGTGATGCCATTGCTCTTTGTTCTAACATCTGCTTGTGAAAAGAGATAAAAAGAATGGAAGCATTATAGGGTATTTTCAAGCGCTTTTTGCTCTAAGTCTAAAATAGGTCTGCTTTGACAACCGACATCAAAGTAAGTCATTATGACGGTATATGATCCATCCATTAGCTGCACTCTCAACATTCGTGCCATTAATTGCTCTTTATGTGCGTACACACGTATACACTTGTTTGTGCATGCGCATATGTGCACATTTGCCAAAGTGTGTGTGAGTGGTGTATATGTGTGTGCCCACACACACTCACACAGCCTGTTCAGACAAGTAGAGGTGTAAAATTAAATCCCTCAGTGCAGTGGCATGCAGATGATGTGCTTCAATGGCCTAGCTGCTCTTTGCACTATTGTAATTGAATAACCTACAGAAAAGTCATCACATTCCCACTTTGGTATTCCCTCTCTATGTAACATGTAAAAAGTCCTCTTGTAACTACCTGGGAGAGCAACCCATCAACAGCTGTTAGAGCTGACTTGAAGGTTAAATATTAGGAAGGAATCCAATTTCTCTTGTCTATTCAGCTCAGCGGTGTGTTAGATTGCAGCTGGACTGTGCTTACGGAGTGTGGGATATGAAGTGGGCTAATCAATCCCCTCTGCTTCATTCTCAAATTCCTCTCATATCAGGTCCCTGCCCCCCGGGCAGGCCTTCTGCTTTCCGAAAGCCAATTCCACACGAAATAAGAACTGTGACCTGCAGCTAGAGGGTGAAGTTGAGTTTTCCCTTCATGATTAATCTCTTCTTGGGTGGTTTTCAGAAAAAAGGAGAGGGGGAGGATAGAGAGAGAGGCTGAAAAAAAATAAGAAAACATGCAAGTCGCTGCCTTGTGACCTGCAAGTTTTTTTCCTCTGAATGAGCCCGGTGCACTGGAGCCTGCTTATCTCCCGAGAGAAAGACAGAATTCATTTTTTGACAAGGTTTCATGTTGACATTGAGAAAATGAACTACCCGATTCTATGATTAAACCTGGGCTGTCATAATTGTCATCTGAACTGTGGTGACGATGAAAATTTGAGTATTTTTTTTTCATTGCTTCTTGTTTGGAGGAGCTGGAGCTCAGGAAATGGAGGGTTTATTCAAAGCTTAACAAACTGTACTGCTCTCAGAATCAGGGACATACAGATCTTATTTTGTTGTGAGAGGATAATAACATTACACTGTATATGAAGCACTTTGACAAAGTCATTCTGAGCTGGTCACCATATTAGCCAACTACACAACCTAAAAGTATGCCTTAATATTTACCTTCAACAGGGGTTTAAAACAAAGTTAGTGTAGTAAACACTAGTAAAGAAACGGATGTTGAACACTTTGGCTGTATCACCTAAAACAAAGGAGCGTGCCCTTATTATCGAGCAGATGGGTTGCCAGAGTTGAAGGGTAAAATGATATAACCTTAAAGTGCCAGTATCACATTTTAGAGGTTATAATGGCATCTGTCACGAAGAGTAGACCTGTCAGACACTACTTTCATGCAGTTGAATTGCTCTTAATAGCTATTTCTCCTGGTTCAGATCCACTTTTAGACGCCAGGTGATGTCTGTCTAAGGAAAGCATTCAGTTAGAATGAGATGGACCGTCTTATGGACCACTTTTGCCCTGCTATTGTCCTTTGTCCACCATTTCTGAGCTAGTTTATCATCTTTGTTAAGGAAAACCTCCCTCGAGGACAGCTATGACTTGAGTGTTAAATGGTCAACACTGAAAGCACAAGCGTAGAAGAAATGCTCTCACACTGGGACTCTAAAAGGTCTCTAGAAATGTTTACATTTTTAATGCCATAATGATGATACCACATTCAATGTACATGTTTTACTCACCCATCTTGTAAATTTTTTAAGTGTGTAAAACATTCCATTTGGAGAAACAGCCCATTTGCCCCCTACCACCCACCAAACAAATTGGTTGAGAACAACAAACTTCAATCTATGTCTGAATATTTCTTTGTTTGTGTGTTTTCCCTCTCCAGCAGGGCACTTATGAAAGTGTTCTTTTGCATCAGAGATAAGGTATGCTGGCCCACTGGGAAGCGAGTGAAAGTGGGTTTTATAATATGTGGGAGACCAAATTCCTACAGCCAGAAGTACCTCTGCGCCAGGCTAAACAGTGGGCACAGGCCTCAACACACACACTAATGGACGAGTGAAGTAGAATACAGTGTAGGAGTGCAGGTTTGGGCTGAAGTAAACAAGGCTCAGTGCACTGCTGGTCCAAGGGCCTGTAAGTTATTCATTAAAGATACATAAGTGCTCTGTACCGATTCCCTCAGTAGCGCTCCCGTTGTGTTTTCTGTAATTTAAGGTGGTCTGCTTTCCAATCAGACAAATTAAGGCTTGGTTATTACAGATTACGTTTCTCAAAAGCTGCAATCGAGCTTTATCTAATCAGCTAAATCTGCAGTTTATCTGCACTTTGCAGTTGCTTAGTGGATTGATATGCAAAAAAACAACATTTACAAAATTATTTCACAAGAAGTTACAAATGTGGTCTATAAATGTTAAGTGCTGTTTTGCAGTTGATTCACTGAGTGGCCCTGAGAGACATTTATTAAGCCTTGTATATCTGTCATTTAGGCAACTTACTGTATTTTTGCTGGCATAAATATGATTACCAAAATGTTACCAAAAGACACACATACAGTGCTGTGAAGAAGTATTTGCCCCTTCTCAAATTCTTTTTTAAAAAAAATATTTATCCCACTTAAATGCTTCAGACCATCAAACAAATTTAAATATTAGACAAAGACAACCAAAGTAAACACAAAATCCAGTTTTTGAATCATGATTTAATGTCTTAAGGGAAAGAATATAATCAAACCTACCTGGCCCTATGTGAAAAAGTCATTGCCCCCCTTGTTAAATCATGAATTAACTGTGGCTAATGTCATTTTTTGGAAAGCAAGTTCAATTTCACTGACCACACCCAAGCCTGATTGCCTGCATACCTGTTCAATCGAGAAATCACTTTAATAGAACTTGTCTGGCAAAGTGAAGTCGGTCAAAAGATCTCAAAAAGCTGTAACAAAATGCTGCGATCCAAAGTGATTCAATAAGAAATAAAGCAATCGACACCTATCAGTTTGGAAAGGGTTACAAAGCCATTTCTAAAGCTTTAGGACTCCAGCGAACTACAGTGAGATCCATTATCCACAAATGGAGAAAACATGGAACAGTGGTGAAGCTTCCCAGGAGTGACCGACCTACCAAAATTACCCAAAGAGCACAGCGACGAATCATCCAGGAGGTCACAAAGGAACCCAGGACAACATCTAAAGAACTGCAGACCTCCATTGCCTCAGTTCAAGTCAATGTTCACGACTCAACAATAAGGAAGAGCCTGGGCAAAAATGGCATCCATGGAATAGCTCCAAGGCAAAAACTACTGCTGACCAAGAAGAACATAAAGGCTCATCTTAGTTTTGCAAACAAGCATCTGAATGATCCCCAAGACTTTTGGGAGAATATTCTATGGACTGATGAGATGAAAGTTGAACTTTTTGCATGTTGTGTGTCTCGTTCCATCTGGCGTAAAAGTAACACAGCATTTCAGAAAAAGAACATCATGCCAACAGTCAAACACGGTGGTGGTAGTGTGATGGTCTGAGGCTGCTTTGCTGCTTCAGGACCTGGACGACGTGCTGTGATTGATGGAGCCATGAATTCTGCTCTCTACCAGAAAATCCTGAAGAAGAATGTTCAGCCATCAGTTCGTGACCTCAAGCTGAAGCGCACTTGGGTTCTGTAGCAGGACAACGATCCAAAACACACCAGCAGGTCGACTTCTGAATGGCTTAAAAGCACAAAATGAAGGTTTTGGAGTGGCCTAGTCAAAGTCCGGACTTCAATCCGATTGAAATGCTGTGGCGTGACCTTAAAAAGGCCATTTATGTTCGAGAACTCCCCAATGTTGCTGAATTAAAACAATTCTGCGAAGAAGAGTGGGCCAGAATATCTCCACAGAGATGTGAAAGACTCATTGCCAGATTTAGAAAACTCTTGACTTCAGTTGTTGCTGCTTAGGGTGGCCCAGCCAGTTATTAGGTTTAGGGGGCAATTACTTTTTCACACAGGGCCAGGTAGCTTTGAATAGTTTTTTTCCCTTAATAAATAAAATCATCATTTAAAAACTGTATTTTGTGTTCACTTGGGTTGTCTTTGTCTGATATTTACACTTGTTTGATGATCTTAACCATTAAAAGTGGAAAATATGCAACAAAAAAAATAAGAATTTGACCAAATACTGTTTCACGGGACTGTACTGCAAGAATTTCTGCAAGTAAACTCAAAATGAAAATGCAAAATAGTTATTTATGCCTTAAAATCAAATCAAACATCAATATGATGTATGAATTTTCAAAGTATGTTTAGGATGTCACACTTTTCACACTCACTAAAGTGGAACAGCATGTTTTACATAAAGTGGGACAGTCTAATAGGTTTTGCAAAGATGTAAGGAAATCCAATTTACTTTACGAGTCTGTATCTATGTAAGTGAGAAAAGTCTCTGGTTCTCATAGTGTTGTTATTTCAAATCAGGTTGGAACATTTAGAGGGACTAAAGTAAATAATAGTGTTGAGGAATTTATGCAGACCAAGTAATCTGTCAATAACTGCTACTAATGATATTAGTTTTGTCATTAGTCAGAAATGAAAGAAATCACGCTATTCATCACCCATTAGTTTTCATCGCTTTTTAAATGTCATGTCAATTATTAGTCATTGATGTTCTATAATATCTGTAACACCTACAGAATAGCCTGGGTTTAAAGTCTGTGCATTGCAGCATAATATCTGAAGTTAAAATGTGCAGCACAGTTTGTACTAAAACACTACCTGTAAGGTAATTAACAAAACTCATTTCATAAAGCATTACTCAGTGTGAATTCGTGTCATGTGTATTTGTAAAGCTCAATATCATTTTCGTGTTAATGTCAGTACAATGTCTCTGTGAGCTTTACAGACTGACATACTGATTAGGATGAGCTGTAAGATCAGTTGATGGAAGATGAGGGGAGTGACAGATGACATCAGGACAAGCAGCTTCAGCACAAATGAAACTATTAAATCTGAAGCTCACGTCAAAGGCTCGAGGCCATCTAAGCTATACACTGTATGCTAGCATTCACATTTATATAATAATATCACACAGGGCATTGTGCTTAACCGCTGAAACTGTAACACCTACAATTATGATAAAAGATAGTTTGTGCAGAAATTTGTCATCTGACATTCAAGGTTCCCAATAATGACGGTAAAATTGCTGTTTAATATAACAGTAAATTTTGCAAGTAAAAAGGTGCACATTGTAGTAGTGTAGATGTGCAGTTATGCACAGATTCATGACCTTTTTGCAGAAGCTGCATAAAAGTTTAGCCCTGGTCCTTAATGAGGCGAATGATGATGTGGAAGACTGACACTCTGTCAGATGTTTTTTACCGCCAGGGTGAGAGTGCAGGGCGAGAGATGCAGCCAGAGTCCTTCTCACCTCATTGTCCTTTTGCTGGATAGAGGATGGAGTGCCGAGGCTCTCTCTTTGCACTGGCTACAACTGTCATCTCAGCCTCATTCAGAGCTCCGCAGCACTTAGGCCCCATTTGCTTTTAAGGATGTCTGACAGGACAGCAGCCACGTATGATCAAACTTTACTTTCACTGTGCACTTGTGACAGTTCATTGAGAGAGGCTCTAATGTGCTGTCAGCAGTGCTCTCCACTCAGCTGCCTTGATTTACCTCCCCATCTGTCTCAGTCAAACAGCACTAAGTTGAGAATGATTGGAAGAAAGGTGGCCCGTTAATTCCACGTCCTTGAATTTAACAAAAATCGCTCGTCACACGAACCAAAACTGTATTTCCACTTTGAATGTACATTTCTTGTACAGGGGTTAAGTTAGCTTCCAGCTTTAGCCTGTACCTTTAAAAAAAAATATGTGGGAAGAGACAATTTTGTGACCACTTCAAATATTTACAAAAACCCTTATAAAGAAACTGGGATGGGTCAAAGACAGGTGAGCATCTTCAATAAAACAACAAATGAGTAGTATGTTTTGGATTTGTAAATATAAAGCTGCACTAATCAATGTTATTAGCAATAATTAAAATGACAATACTCATTGTCACAAGCTCACAGAGAATCATCACCTTTCTCTGCAGGTCCCCTAATCTCTCCACAGTGTTTTAGCATCTTCAAGCTCACTGTTTTTATTTCGTGACCTGTAACTTTACCATTTTGCTTCACTCTCACAGCTCTCATCAACATGGCCTATGTACGTGTGTTATCTGTGCAGCACCAATCAGCAGAAAGACAAAGTTAGAGAATAGTAGGTTAACACAAAGGACTGTGTAGCAGCTAAAGCAAAACCAAAAGAGTGCGATTACTGGATTTACATTCACCATGACTCACATGGTTAGGATATTCTTTAACAGCTGGATGCGTAAATAAGCAACTGTCTGCTAACAAGTTTTCTATCAGCTTAGAATTTATTTGATGGTAATGCATCAAAATTGTGGTTCTGGTTTGTGTTCGCTACCCCAATTGGCCCAGAAAACATCAGTTAATACAAGTTTAATCCTTAACATCAACCCTTATTTTTCACAATGACAACAAAAAATGACTAAAACCTAGGATGCATTTTGTTATTTGAACTCTTACAGTCAAAACAGGGTAAAACAGTGATTCAACAAGGATGTGCCCCTGTTTGTATTATAATAGAGTAAAAGGTAAAAAGCTAGTGTTTTGCTGTGTTAGCACTCTTATTACAAATGACTGTGCTGCTGCTGCTGCTGCTTTTAATTGTAGTTGTGCTATTGGTATCTTAAAATCGTTTACACTATTTGAATCTCAAGGTGTATAAAGATGTATAATCGAGACCAGTGCTATTAAAAATACAGCGACTTTTCACTTGCTCTGTACTCTAGCTAGTGAGTGCTAAGGGGTTAAGGTGGTATGTAGTTACTATATTGTCCCCCACATTATTATAGAGAAAACATCCAGATGATTTACAGTTTGCTGCTTTAGTTCAGCAGTAATTGGAAATTAGTCCAACATTTTAAAATGACCCAAAATGCTGTGCAACATGAGAAGAATTAGGAAGTCACATGGTTATGGTAGTATATTGTTCACATAGGATATTATGTCGATTAAAATGCAGTTTTATCTTTTATGTTGCAACAGAAGAAAAAACAAAAATAAAGACAAGAAAATAAAATGTGTCTTCAGAGTCCTTTAAACTGTAAAGGATCATTTATCGTGTTGAAATTGTGTTTATTTCAGATTTAAACATCTACATGTACTGTGTATTTGCACTAACGTGCAGACTGTGGACACCTTGTTTGTGAGGGTCCAGTTGTCTGTACAGTAATTTGTTTTTGTTTATTAAAGATGCTGGCAAGAGGACCAGCAACTGTTCACAAGTGTTCTGTTCATTATGATCACTGAAACACTGGTGACTTCAAATACACGTATGTTTTTAATTAGCATGCATGTCTTACAGTTGTTTTATGCATTTCAGCTCTTGAGCCGCTGTTAAAATATTACAATAAATGTGCGCCATTTCATCCTACAGCAGCACCTCATTGCATTTTATTCAGTTTAAATTACAGGATGTGAACAGAGCAAATCCACCCCACTCAACCATTATTCCAGTGATTACTATGTCCAAAGCCATTCAGGGTAAAACATAGCAGTAAGTATAACCCCTTTTAAATGTTTCTCACATAATGATTTGCTGCCCTTGATGAACTGAACCAACGGGAAGGGAGAGAGGGATCAGTCAGTGTTCGGAGGCTTCAAGATCTCTCTGTCACTTTAGCTGGCTGGAGTGCTCATCAAAAGATGATAATGTGTCTGTTCATTTCATTCTAATGTCTCCATTCTGCTTTTTTTATGATTTAAGCTGCATTTTTTGGAAGTGGCTGCGTTTACAAGCTGTAATACAAGTCTCTTTAAGGCCTAATAAATATGGAACTGGATGAGATTCCTTTTTCTCTCTGTTCATCTCTCTGCTTTGATCATACCATCCCATGACATATCCATCGTCAGCTTTTCAACTCCTCCAGGAGTGGGCATAGCCTAATTGGTGCTACGAGGAATAAATCAAAGCAGAAAACAGGTCTTGTTCCAAACACAGCTCATAATGCACTAAAAAAAACCCTCTTGTGTTTCCTGCAACTGTCCAGTGAGTTTACATGCCACCGCATGTTACATTTTTCCAACGCTGCCGCAGCTGATGTATGGCCGTTAAAGAGTAACTGTGATTCGACATTACACAGCCATCCTGTGAGGTACCTGTGCTGCTCTCTTGGTCCTTATTCTAATCTTATTTAACAGTCTCTGCCTGACACGCAATTCAATGCAGGCCCCCAGATTGGAGAGTTTCCAAACAATCCTGAGCTCACCCAAGCTTGGAATTGGTTTTCCGTGGAACATCTCCCTCCTCCCTTTGGGCACTTTACCAATTTGACCAAATTTGTTCCATCACTGGTTCTAAGTACCAGAAGTGTTTTCTGCCCACACTTGGACTCGTTTCTGCAATTTGCACATTCTTTGCAGAACATTAACAGCTTTGTCAGGGGCTGAGCTACCAGCTGCTGTGCTGTGGGGGCCAGTGTTTCAGGGGATACTCAAAGGAAAATTGTCCTAAAACACTAACAACTCATCACTTCCTATCATAGGCAGTCCTAAATATGCAGTGCAAGCCGGTCCTATTTAGTATCTATAATCGGTATTTAAACACTTAATAAATGGTTTATAACACAATATAGCACACTGTAATGCAGTGATAAGCAGATATAGGTATTGTTAATATTGGTGTATTAACAGCAATTGAGTGACTGATTGCACTGTATGCCTTTAATAGCATATGACTGGACACATCAAATTTGATATTTTAAACACATTTTTCTTACAGGCAGGTTTGAAACGTCTTTACAAATGCCATTATGTATCATTACTGCTTTGCAACATCATGTTATCATTAATTTATTATCTTTTTCCTGCGACTTTCAATGCTTCAAATGATGAGTGACAGTTATATCTGCTTACAACTATTTAATAATATGTCATAAACCGCCTATTAAGTGCTTTATATACTGCTTATAAAATGGGGAGTGATACTAATATACAGTAGCTTAAGCCTTGTAATCTTATATTTCAACCACATCTGTCTTCAGAGTTTTAGAGTTTATATGATCATGCTAATATTATTAATGTTATTAATCTGCTGTACTTTGTGTTTGTATGCAAATGTGACCCCTTTGAGTCACAGATGGAGGATAAAACCTGGGCGTCACTTTTTGACAGTAAGGCCATCGTCATGCTGCTCTGGCCCACCTGTTAACTGACAGAGTGAAAAGAAAGACTGCACCCAAGTAACACTGTCTGAACTGCTGAACTTAGAACTATTCAGTGTTTTGTTCACGATTATGTCTGCATAAAGTCCTGCATCCAGCTAAAGTTGAGCTGAGATAAATATTCAGTGCCACAGAGGCGTCTGTCCAGTTGATGCATATAGTGAATACAATGGACCTCTAAAAGTTGATATACTGTAATAGGCTAAGATAATTACAGTTATAAAACCCTCCATAAATGCCCCATTGAGATCAGGAGTATTAGATTATACCCACAGAAATGCACGCCCACTGCTTTTTTTAATTTAAGGGATGAGTGTTAGCAGAAATATCATTTAGGCATGTGATCACATTGGAGGTGTACATACAGATAAAAAGCGGGATGCTCCATAAAGCACTGCTTTAGAGTTGGGTGATAAGTGCTTGAATTATAAGTCAGCTAATTTGACCGAGCGATTCTAAACTTTCTGGCAATTCTGAGGCATGAGCTGCTTCAGGCTCCAAAAGTAATTAACAAAAACTTAAAATAATTTGAGCTAATTCTTCTCTTGCTATCTGGTTGGAAAAATGATGCATTACTGTATATTTTGATTATGAGTGGAGAAGAACGCCTTTATCTGCAAAGTGAATACCTTATGCTGAGCCTGCTTCTTTAAAGACGCAGCTTCGGGGGATATTTGCAGTGTGCTTTTTTCACCCCCTCATTTTTTTTTTGCGCCTCTCCTCTTTACATACACAATTCAAATGAAAACGTTTTGTCATTACATGTCAGTCTTTACCTGCAGGTAATGTGAGTCTCTCTGTTTTCTATTTGTACTCCTAGTTATTTTGCGGATATAGCTGAGCATGAGCTACATATAATGTGTGTTCTGATTTGATAGTACATTGCTTCACATATTTCAATTTTACAGTCTTAATTTAAAAAAAGGTTAAAAATTAAAAAGTAATTCCTGAATTTAAAAAGCAACTTCAGATGATATGACATGCACAAAAAATGTTTATTCATTTGTCAGCTTTTTTTTAAATTTTAATTGCCAGAAAATAGTTTATCCTTGCTCAGACTTTGTTTATGTTTGATTTGTGCACGGTTTTATTATGTACACAACCGCATATGAGTTTGGGAGCAATTTATTTGTGTAATTCTACAGGCCTTGTGTGATGCTGGCCTGCTGTAGTGTAGCAGCTCCGCCTCCTCTGTTCTGCTGGTTCCCTGTGAAAGCAGAGAGAGGAGAGAGTGAGAGCTGGCCCTATTTAATGTCCTCTGATGGGCTCAGCCTGTTCTTTATCTCTCTCTGCATCATACCGTTCTGAGTGGCTGTAATAGGATAATAGACTCATCTGTATTTGTTTTTAGACCATTGACTTGAAACCTTGTTGATACATGTATTTCAACAAATGCAGGTAAAGGATGTTTTCTGCTGCTGCATGGGAAACATAGATAGATAGATAGATAGATAGATAGATAGATAGATAGATAGATAGATAGATAGATAGATAGATAGATAGATAGATAGATAGATAGATAGATAGATAGATAGATAGATAGAATTATTCTTTTATTATATGAATATATTATATTTATATATATCATTAAAGCGGCTGCATTCATCTTACTCTGTTTGTTTCATGGAATTATTTCCAATTAATGAGTTCAGTACTGATGGCATCATTTACACTTTTCACTTATCTAGTGACTGGCTCTGCTAATCAGTTAAGCTCAGTTGTGATGGTGCAGATGCAATGATGCTTCAGCTATGTTGCAGGAATAGCTTTATGAAGTATGGTATTTGCTTTCTTGCCAAGAGTTAGATGAGAAGATCAGTACCACTCCCATATATGTCTGTTAGGTGCAGCAGTGGATAACGTACATAGAGCCATGTACATAGAGTATTAGAGCTACCTCTCTCTCGTAACGGTGCTGATTAATAACAAGGTGTTTTAATGTTGACGTTTTGCTAATCCTTTGCATTCAGTGTTGAATGTGAAGTAATTTGGATGAGCTGCTGGTCGATCATATTGAGAAAAGTGCAAGTAACAGCGCTGGAAGCCAAGCCGTCCACCCAGTCTGAACATGCACATTTTGAATGAGAATTGCACTGTTTCTTATATACAAGCCTACAGCCAGGAGATGATTAGCTTAGCTTAGCATAAACACTGGAGAGAGTTGGAAGCAACAGGCCTGGTTCTCTCAAAAGAAAAAGAGAAGTAACATAAATGTGATTTAAGATTTTTTTTTTTTTTTTTTTTGCATATGAAGCCTCTGAAGCTTACTAATTTATGTGTTTTTTCTCATTTGTTCATTTGTAGAAAACCGATAATGTGGTCTTGGTTTTATGAGAGATTATGAAAAGGGGCCTTCCTTACATCTCCAGGACCCTTCTTCTTTTTTCTTATGCTAAGCTAGGCTAACCATGTCCTCATGTCATATTTAATGGAGTGCTTTGAGATAAGAGTTATTTTTTCATCTAACTCTGCCAGAAAAAAATAAGTATATTTTAAAAAGATAAAAAAGTCAAACCATTAGCTTAAAGTGGCACATGACATTGTTCCTAATGACGCTAAGCAATATCATCAGTCTGACTGTCAAAAATAGTTAGACTTAGAATACATCACAGATGTTAGGGTCACCTAAGGACGATGGAGCCCTTCTGATTGCTATGAGGAAAGTCGAGATGTTTCTGATCATTATTTACAACTTCAAGAGGAACACGGGCAAACATGAGAGTGCAACCCTTTAGAAATGTTCTTTCATCTAATACCTAAACAGAAATCATGTGATGTTGATGTTGTTGCAGGTCTGTGAAGGGTTTTATGGATTTGTAGTGAAGATGTCCACAGTGTTGTTACAGCTACAAGGCCCTAATTAAAGCAGAACTTTCCAGAAAACAATGTGACTAAGCGATGCACAGGAAACATCATGCCTTAATTGGAAGTAATTTCTGTCTGGTAAAGTTTAATCACAGTGATGTCTTTGGAAAAGCATACTTCCCAATACCTTTTGAAGAAAGACATAAGAAGGCGCTTGTCAGTATTCCTAAATGGCTGGTTGTATCTTTATGTGTATTGTTAACAGTATTGCATTGTGTTTGTTGCACTTCTTTATTCTGTTACAATTTATCAAGTTAGAAATTAAAGTTCGAGGAATCAGATTTTACTTTTTGCATTTTTCTATCGCATGAGCAACAGCCAAAAGAAGTTGCTATTGTCTCCACTGGTTACCTGACAACTATTTACAGCCATAAAATAGTCCAGGAAACCTTTTTTTTTTTCTTTTCACTTTTTTTTCTTTTAGCATAGAGAAAGAAAGTGTTGTATCCACCTCCTGCTGGATACAACAGTGCATTAAATAGAAGAGAAATGGCACTGAGCTCTTCTGGCTAATGCAGTGTTTTATCCAGCAGGAGGGGGGCTGCGTGAATGTAATGCATATGCAGGTACCACCCAGCCCAGTGTCCCAGCAGCCTTTTAGTGGGGATGTCATGTTTGCTTCCTGGGGATAGACGCCCAAGTCAACACAGCAAACCCTACTTAAAATCTGAGCATATTCAGGCCAGTGGAAGATAACAGGACTGCACATGAGACCTGTGCTAATGTCTTCTGAAGGGCACTGGGATAAACAGGCACTTGTCTGTGCAGTGGAGGGAGGGCGGTGTCGGATGGAGGAAAAGTGGGGACTGGGGATGGGAGATAGCCAGACTCTGCCAGGCAGATGGCCTCCCCGGTTACAATCCAGCTGAATCCTCTCAGTCCCCCACCCTCCCTCTTTCTCCACCCTACTTTAGGGCCTCATTCCCTCTCATATTGTTTTGTATGAAGGCCAATGTCCTTATTTATGTTTTTTTTCTGTTCAATGTGTGCGCTTAGAGACTCCAGTGGTGGTGAAGTTGCCATGACTTTCATTAAAGCCGAGGCTGAATGAAATATGGATGTGCAGGGAGTGAATTAGAGTGATGGAATGGGCCAAATATTGCCTTCGTGGTGTCTGTGCAATACTGTCTTGGGGGGGATAGATACTCAGGCCTGAGGAAAGTAAAACCCCTCTCCAAGTTCAGCGCATTCATCAGCAGGCCAGAGAAGTTTGCCTCCATGCAATGTTCATGACTGTTGTGCTACAGAGTATTTCTGGTGTGTGAGGAAAAACCCGAATTGATGGGAATATCCGCCGCCTTGTGATAAAGGTTTGACCTTAAGAAAAGGATTTGAAAAACTGCATTGTTACTTCAACAAATCAATTATGTTTCTGACATTCAGATGTCAGTGATGCTTAATATGTAATTTGCTTTTAATGATTTAATTAAACAAGCAAATAAAGGACTGCACTTGCTGCGTTTCTGACACTTTTTAATGTGTATCACAAAGAAGCAGAACATGATAGAGGACAAAAAACTTTCCTATATTAATTAAAAAATGGCCCTGTGGTGTGCTTGGCAGCAGAGAAATAAAAAAGACAAAAGAAGCACTTTATTTACACTACAAAAACTACCGTGCATTGCATTAAATATAATATTAAACATTAAATTCAAGTATAAGCTGCATATCTCAGCCTCCACATCCAACACAACCCATTCAACCTGAAATAAGAACATGTTTTTGCAAATACAAAACAGATGGAAGCTCAAAAGTACTATTTTGGCACACTGAATAATTGGCCATTGACACCAAGTTGTCACAACACCAAGTTGGATCCATTTGGTCCTAGCGTGTTGTCATGCTGCATAAATGAAACGCAGTAGAGTCAACAATATGAATTCAGTTCATTCAGCTTAAAATAATCCTGAATAGGCCTTCGTGTGGAAAAGTTTGCAATGTGACGTGAGTTCACCTCATGAGTTTATTCAACAGCACCAGCAGATGGCTGCTCCTTCAAGTGTTTTGCAAAAAAAAAAAATGTAAAATGCAACTTCACCCCACCCAATATACAGATTTATTCTGATTATAGGCACTAATTTGAGTCACATACAAATTCATAGGGATGTTAAAGGCTCCAGCCTTCACTGCAGCATATACATGGAAATTCTACTTAAGTAGAGCAACTTCTGCAGTACCAAAAAGTGTATTCTCATCACCGCGGTGATGTGGGGAGGGTGTGCTGAAGTGGGAAAAGAAAGCTTAATTGAACAAACTAATGAGTAGTTCTTATTTCCATTGGGGATGTGCCAGTGAGATTGTTTGACAGTTTATCTGTGATAAATAAATTCTTTAGGAGCTAATTAGCTTATACGCCCTCCAGGGAGGGGGGTGTTGAGTGTCCGAGTGTGTGCGTGAAGATGTGTGTGTTTCTGTAGGCTATAGTGCCATATCTTCAAGTCAACACCAGTCCACTTCCTGTTCTTTCTCACTCCACCTCCTCACTCACACACACTCCAGCCCATTCCCATGGTTAAAGCAACACCCGTGGAGCTACTAAACAAGCTACAATTAAACAGACTAAGTTGTTTACAAAAGATAATCTGTTCTATAAGTGAAACTCAGTTTGTGAGATAATGCACCGTCATCTTTCTCTCATTAAGTTTAATGTTAAAAAACAGACATCAACAAGAAAACTTCTTGCTCTGGCTTAAAAATACAGTTAATTTGGGATTTTTTTCTGAAAGTTTATACCACTCTCATGTTTGAACTCTAAATATAAAGCTATACTGCCAGTAACCGCTTGATTAGCTTAACTTAATGCATAAAGACTTTAAAGGGGATACAGCTAGCCTGGTTCTGTCAAAAGATAGAAAAATCTGCCTACCAGAACCTGACTAATTAGCACATTATTATACTTTTGGTTAATCCATGCAAGAACTAAATGGTAAAAATGACATTGTGGTTGTAAGGGGGGTTATGGTTTCGTGTTTCCATGTAAATTTAACAGATTTATGAATAATATTGATCTCCTAATAGCTTATCCAAACTGATGAATTCATCTGCCTTCAAGTGAAAGTGAAGCGCACTTAAGTGGATCATACACAACAGTCCCCTTTGCTCTGAATTTCACCTATCACCATGTAGGACTCCTTGTCTATATCTGTGTTTGGCTGTTGGAAGATGCATGCTACAGTCTGTCCTGATAAGAGCATATCTGCCACTAGGGCCACATTGGAGAGTCAGAGGTTGGCCCTATCTCAGTCTCTGGGAAAGAACTGCATCTAGACGTCGGGGTCTGGGGTCCCCATGGCGATGCACCATCTCTGAGGCAAGATCGGGTCATTACTTATTGGCTGTTGCCTCCTTAAACTCCTTTACAGGTAATATTTAAACAACACCTTTTACTTTACATTCGTCTTTTTTCCCTTTACAGTACATTTCCGTTGTGGTTGCTGAGAAGCTGTTAAAAGAATGTCTAAAGGTGGCATACAGTTTTGAAAATGCACATTAACTTAGCTTGTCATAATAAAGCTCTGAATAGATTTCTATATAAACCGTGTCGAACACAAGCTGTGCTGTTAAATGTGATAAGTTTTCTTTGCCATAATTCAGAAATTCTTCAACTCATTTGCTGCATACCCAGAATTAATCCTGAAATTAGAATTTACCTGAACTATTCTGATATTATAAAATGTCAGTAGTCATAATGTGGTCATTTACTAAAAGGTTTTTATTAACAGCTGACATACTCTTTTTTAGTCCTAAGTATCTCCACTGAGAAAGTTTGCTGAAAACTTCAACAGAGACACACAAAGTGAAAACTTTTTAGTTATACAGCAAGACTTTCTTTGTATTGTCAAAGAATCTGCTTTTATAAATACATTAAGCAAAAGAATCCCTTTGCGCGCCATGGTCAAACATTCAAGAGGGGGACTATGAATTTCTACACAATCAGAGCAAGTTGAAGTGAGAATTTGAAGAATAGAAGGTGGAATACAATATGCGCCGGTAGAATAGAATGAACATAATAATTATGCTAAATTATAAAGTGTTTCTGACATCTGTCACCCCAGAATTTCTTTCAACAAATGAAGAGAAATAAACACAGAACATTCCTCTGTTCTGAAGGAATGTAATCCTCTTGCCTCCCTGTGCTCTTTTCTTTTCTACTGACAATGATAATTACAGTTATTGTTGGACGGCTTTCAAGGATTTATCTCCTTTTTGTATTAATGGCTTTCTGAAGCTTTTAAATCCAAAAAGTTTAATTCATTGGTTCTGTGTGGCCTTTGTGAGTTTTCAATTTTCCATACTTTTGTTTGAAATACCTTTAAGTTATGATGTGACATTCTTCTTAATTCTGTGGTAAAATATTTCCACAGTTCAGCTGCTCCAGTAAATATATAGACACAATGTTCAATTTTCCATCCAAAATGTGAAGTACACTTTAGGTTTGTCCTGGGGTCAGTCTGTTTGTGCAGCTAAATGGGTTCAATTCAAAACCCACTCACACTCAACAAGTCCAGAATACATAGTTTGCAAATGCCCTTCAGAACAACACTCAAAAGTACTTTCTGAATGGTCACCTTTATCAGCAGGATAACAGACTTTGTCAGTGCCTACCAAAGACATTTTCCAATCTGACACCATTAATGTTAGGGCTTGATCAGGTTAGGTGTAGAAACAAAAAGAATATTGAAAAAACAGCAAGCGAACAGTCATCTCCTGTGTCACAATCTAACCTCACCCTGACCTTATCCCACATTTTGTGATTCTAAAACAACGCTGCATTATTGCCCCACTTTGTCCCAGTATAAGAGCCATTGTTCTGATGGCTTCTAAACGATTCTGTCACTTACAAGTGATTCAACTTGAACCTAAACCTCTAATCTGAGCCATATAAGTGTGACTGAAATGACATATGGGATTGTTTCCAGTCTGAAAGAACAGCCAAAGCCTGCATAAGAAGGTTGGGGAGGGGTGGTGACATATATTTTTGTTTTGTTTTTTCGTTCAGTTTTGTAATAGTTATTGACTTATGTGTCATTTTCTCCCATTGTTGGGTTAGATTCAGACAAGAATAGTGTACCACAAATACACCCCAGTGCTCCTTTGTCGCGGCTACCAGAAAGTACTGCCACATCTAAAGAGTGACGATGCTAACAGAGATTTTGCATGCGCTTATTCACATAACTGCTAGGGGTCATCTAATTTTAAAACCTAATTATAGGTCATAATAAGCTGCTTGCAGAACGACCTACGGGGCCGTTTTTGGGGGAGGACAGGCTTGTCGTTTAACAAGAACAAATGATATTTTTGGAACATCAAGATGTATACATTTGTTACCAATTATACAGGCTAGGATTTCTGCTCTACAACAAAGCACATTCTACGTTTTGCTTCCAAAAGCAGCACTAAATTGCAGGATGAAGCATCATATATAAACCCCCAAAAAAGGCATTAAGGAACAACATGCCATCTGGGTTTAAATCAAAGAAAACTCACCACCATCAAACACTTGCTAAGGCCAGCTTTTCAAAATGTCCTCCATGTTGTGGTTTCAGGACAATGACTGACAGACCACACAGTGTATCCCCTCATTCAAAGACTAGTCCTCATAACCAAGCCGGGTTTTAATCTGACTGAGCCACCTGTGAGGCTCGTCAGAACTTGAGCCCACAGGGGCAGAGCTGGGCTTCATTACTGTGTCGCTGGTTCTGGCCCAGTTCTCCCCTTGCTCTATCTCCCTGCCTCTCTATTCTTCAGTACCTTGCAGGCATGGTACAGAAATGAGAGCCGGCTGCTTGGTCCTCCACATCACTCCATGGCCGCAATTTGTCATTTTTCACACGAGATGAAGCCTTTTATGAAACGAAATGAGTTTCCCTAAAATGAAGCACCACAAAAGCTCCGTGATTAATTTGCTTGTTAGGCTATTGCAGCTGTCACCTGTGGAAGACATCTGGACAGCAGATTGACTAATGCCAGCAGTAGGGCTGAAACACGGCTCTCTCTCTCTCTCTCATAACCTACCCTACAGTCAGCCTTTCAGTGGGCTTTTAAAGGCACTTCTCACTGTTTGATATAGCCCCTTTCTGAGGGGCAATTAATAAGCATTACTTGTGATTGACATGGTAATTAGTTGCATTAATGTGGTCATAAGAGGCTTTGTACTGTATGGTGGGGGAAGAGGAGGGCAGTGAACTGATGTTAGGAGACGAGGAATGAGCACTGCGCCCTCACTTAAAAAGTAATTGTCCATTTGATTACCACCACTTTTTCTGACAGTAATTTTGTCAAAAATGGCATTACCAGAGTAACAAAGTGTAATTTCAGCTCTCAGATTATGCACCTCCTAATCATGTGGACCATTTAGCACTAATACAGATTATTTAAAAATGGGTTTTCAGTTGTGATGTGCTTCAAGATTGTCTTTGTTATAACACTACTAATGCACATTGTGCTGTGCACATGCGGCATGTGTCTGCAGGAGCGTGTTTTGTACACATCCAATGTGTTACATGGCTGTACTGTGTAAGACAAAAATCATCCTTTAACAATTCAATTATTTAGCAACCTCTCATAGTAGTAATTTTGCATCAGACTTTTAAAAAAAGTTTAATACAGGTTAAATGGTAGTTTATTGATGAAGAAATGCAATGCTGAACTTTTGTCTTCATCTTTGGCAATGACAGTAATAAAAACACTGCAAATGCGTGCTAAAAATGTATGACATCACCATGAATCAATGTTTAGACTGTAATCCTTCCCTTAATGCTAAGTTTCTTTTTATCTTGAGCAGTCTGAATCTTTTTTTTTGGATGCTTCAGAGGTTTTTTCCGCACCTGGCTCCGCCTTACTCGTAGTTGCTATAGCCTGCTCAGTCTTCTTCCCTCCTCCCACCAGCTCTGGCAAACCAATCACTGCTGGCTGATGTAAAATGTATCGCTAGGGATGGGCAAATGGGGTAATGTCACCACGGATGCCAGATTTATAAGTCAATTACACTGCAAGAGAAATTTACCTAGAGCTGATGGGCTTCATCAACATTGTGTCAATTCATTTGGCAAAGATTTAAATGTAATGGATGTTTATAGATATTTAAAAGTTATGTGTTTAAGCTTTAACATACTAGCTTTAATTTACAGATTTAGCATATTTGTTATATTAGCAATTCATTAAAAGACTGACTAGCATGCCAAAGGATTGCTACTACTATTGATCCCAAAAAATCCACTCTTATTCAGTAGCCTTTCAGCCAGTTGCATCCCACTGTTTCATTACAATAGTCCAATAAATCAAAACAATGTTCACAAAAAGCTGTGCAGCAATCTCTGCAAGAAATCAGACACGAGCCACTTTTTCCTTACAGCAGCCCTAAGCATATCACCTTTGAAGCTGATATGGTAAACTTGTTTGCAAATAGTTGTGTATTCAAATATTTAACAGTTACAGAGCAACATTGTCATTTATTTGTCATGTTTCTGGTCACCTGGAAAATGTAAGTCTAATATTTACTCACTTTTAGCTTTGTTTCTACCAATTCAAGTACATATCTGACTTTTCAACCACTTGGCGTTTCATATTATTCACTAACTGGTCTCTAACGGTTTCTGTCTGCCATTTGATGTTGAGCAGCAGTAATGATAATATTACTATCGCAACATAAATAAAACATGGCGAATCTGAAACAGGCTGCATTATTGCTCGTATACAACATGGACTGAAACTACTGACTGAATTGGAAATGCGACTTGCAGTATTCTTCAAAAAATGTGAGCAGAAATGTATAGTTCACGGGATTTATTTCTTGTTGTGAAGCTTGAATAATGCTTTAAATGCATTATTTTACACTGCAAACTCAAAACGTTTCATTTTCTTCCTCTGTGTGAGCTGTTCGAGGTCCAGGAACCCATCACAGAGCACCAAGTCATGTAATGGTGAGCGCTGGCTTATTTTTTAATTATTGAGGAATTAGAGGGTAGCGTTGGTTTATTTGTGTATCCTGTGTAATAAAGAAACATTTCTTAGAAATGAAGCTTTGTTGGCGTAACTGCTGTTTAGTAAATTCAAAAACACAACACAATACTCTGAGACTCGTAGACCTGAGATTTGATGAGGCTGTTTTGAATGGCATCAGACGGATCCTATCTTATTACTGTGACCATTTTTGTTTTCTTCACATAACTTTGAAATTCCTGAGAAAGAGAAAGGGAGCATATAAAGGGCCATGTTGCTGTGATAATAAACACTGCAATGGAGACATCACTCAGAGAATGCTGACCACACTGAATTACACTCAGTTCAGATCATTTACACATGCACATGTGCTCAATGGCCAGTTTAGTGAAACATAGTTTACTGTATGTGCTGGGAAATAAATGATACTGATATCAAGGTTCAGATATGAATGGTTTCTTCAAAAAAAAAAAAAAAACTATTGGCCAACCATGTTTCACAAATCATGGTTGTCTGTTATAGTCCTACCTGTGCAGTAACGTGTACAATACTCTTAGAAAACAATTTTAAATTCAGCAGATCAGAGTCTTAAGCAGGATCTGAGGACATCTATTTGTTTGGTTCAGTCTGAATTTCGATCATGTGGACCACTGATAACCTCAATATTCCATTTATCTGCATAAGTGTACTTCTATGTGCACTTTCAAGTTCAACACAAAAAACTGAAAGAACTTTAGAGAGAATTTAAAATATTTTGGGGTAGAAACGCTGATCTACTGATAAAGGCAAAATGAATCAAAGTGTAATGGAAGCAGACTCATATGATTTAAATGCCCAATGAAGCTTCTGCTCCATGAGGACACGACAGATTGTTCCAAACAAAAGATCTGATTGTTGTGAAGTGATAAGTAGACCTTCTTTAAACTAATTCAAAAAACAAACCTAAATACCATATTTCCATTTTTTTCTTTTTTTTTTTGTTTAAGGTTTGGTTGGAACTCTTCTGTCTTCTTCGACTCCGGTTTATGGCAGCTCACTGAAGAATTAGTGCCACCAGCTGTTTATCTGGAAGCACTCAACTCCTAATATTTGCATAATAATAGTGGATGGAAACACACATTAATTTTAATTGTCTTTTGCAGATTCACGAGAAATTCATTTCAAAATTCTACTGAATTTGTATGGACACCTGGCTTATTAAAGCATTTGATTTAACATGTTTACTTGATTTTCTGGTTCAGTGTAGCCATGTCCCTAAACCAAACAACACACCACTCTAAACAGGCTTTGAGTACGTAACCTGTTCAAACTGGGAGAGTGACAAAATTAAGTTTATTCAAAACAATCACTATGCATACTAAAAAAGATCTGATTATCAGATGTGCTGCTGATGGACATTGTTCTCTGAGAATTGAAAAAACAAAGAGATTGGCCTGAGAGCTGATAGAAACGTTTAAGTATTTGGGAATTTTTGGTGAAAGCACTCCAGGGACAACCTAGAAAACAAAAAAAACTATTAATTACATTTATATAAAATGTTTTTAACAAAGTTTTCTTTGTTTTCCCAAGTCACAGTTTGATTGATACCCAAAGATACATCTGTTGTATTATTTCCTATAAACCAAAAACGACTAAATAAAAGTATATAAGTATAGATAGATACAAGTATATTGATTTCTAGTACACTATAGTATACACATTAGCACAATAAACTCTGTGTGTAGTTATTATGCAGTAAGGTAATGGACCACCATCATAATATGATAAGGACATTATAGAATAGTATTTGTTGTATGAGTATAGATGCCATTCTATCATTGATCAAATGATCTGTGAGCTTTAAGGATGCTCATGTAAATGATATCTCAGCATACACTTTGTGATTAACATTACTTCTTAATTACAGTAACTTTAGCGGGTGTGGCACCACTTCTAGACATTTGCTTTGAACAGGTTGCATTTAACGTGTTCATCTGCACTGTGACTGTGTGTTCTTGTGCTGCTTAAAGTGGACTGAGTGAGGCAGAGCTGCTACACTTTGTTTTAAGCTTGCTGCAGCTGCAACATACCAGGGACAGGATGAATAAATGCTCTCCAGTCACATAATCAGGCTGCATCTTACCATGGCAGTCCTCACAAAACACCGGACCACAAGGGGAATGAAGGTCAGTGTTCAGTGTGAATGCACTTAACTCCATGGCTAAACTTCTGCTGCATCCCTGTAGCCACAGCCTCAAAGTCATTTTAGACAGAACTGACAGACTAATCTTGCCCCTCCCAGGCACTCAGTGAAATGACGCCTCCTCCTAAGACTTCAGACCCCAGTCTTACTGCCTCTCTGTCCTAATATCTCTCCTCTCATAACAGCACAAACAGAAATACAAACACACCGTGGCATATTGCCATGACGCCGGTGTTTTTAAGATCATATGCCCAGCCACATAAAAGACGCATTTCCAGCCAAAACACACACCCGCAAACGCATGCAAATGCACAAGCACACGCACACACAGATAGACACACATACACTGCACTACAATGGTTGTCACAGGGCTATTTCAATAATCCCCAGCATGTATGTTTAATGGTGAGGGCCCAACAGGAAATGATCGGCAAATGAAACGAAGCAGCGGGTTATTACGTACCACTCTGGTATCAGCTCAGGCCTCCTCACCATTAATTTTATTGTAACTCATTTCTGCGGCCAGAGTGGAGCAAGATTTAATGTTTCTATTCCCCACTCCTGTTCTGCATGACAAATTGTTTTAATAAACATATACTGGGTCATAATAAAGTAATAATAATCCTACCAGTCACCTTATATCACTTCAGTTAAATTTTCCCATAAGCCAACACTGCTTACAATGACAATTACATGGTAGCCAATCTTCAGTAAAGCAAACACAATGGGCAGATTTAATATAGTTTGTAAATATGATTAGTGTGCTGTCGTGTTATTGGAGTCTAGTATTTACATTTCTCTTCAGGCCTTTTTACAGTACAGGATCAGCATTAAATAAAGCTTTTTCTCTTTTTCCTTCCTGCTCTCTTTCTTCTACCAGAATGCCTCCCCTCGCTCCCCTTCACAACTTAATGAAAAACATTGTTGACCGTTAATATTCCACGGATCAATCGCCATTTTTAATTTTGCGGATAAATGTGCTATTGTGAAACCCTCAAAGATCTCTCCCACCTTGTGTGTGTGTGCGTGTGTGCCCTTGTCTTTGTGTGTGTGTGTGTGTGTCAGTGTTCATGCATGCATATTGTTTTTGTGTGTCTGCGAGGTGGTTTCCAAGTGAAAGGGAGAGAATGTGTTCACGTAATGGCTCATGGTTATTTGCAGGGGCAATTTTATGCTACATTTCAATTATTGCCTAAATTTGTTTTTAGCTCCTGAAGTCATTGCTTCTACCTGCAATTTATCCAAGACACAAACAATACCCTACCAACACATCAGCATGCTTTTGTGTGTGTTTTTAAATACAGGAGGGCTGCGGCAACCTTGTGAACTTGTACAAATAATAGAAATAAATCCAGGCCTTTATGTGCTGCTGACAGGCAGTTTTGATTGAATTGCTTTCTGGTACTGTAAAGCATTATGAAAGACTAATTCAAACAGTAACTGCTTGCTGGCTTGTTGCCAAAGTATGCAAGCCACATACATTTGTGTGCTTTTTGTCTCGAGATGCTTATCAAAGTTTGGGCTTGGCCTCTGAACACCTGTTCAAGGAAATCTTAATCATTCAGTCATAAAATGATATATAGGAAATCAATAATCTGTGAATCCCCGCTCCTGCAGAGCGGCAACTGTTGTAGTAAGCAAATAATTGTCATTGTTTCAAAAGTGATGTTCAACTGTCCACTTATTTTTGCCCATGTTGTGTGTCATTTCGTATATAATGGCTTAAGCTCTCAGTGCACCACATGTACCTCATGATATTTGATAAATCCGAAAGAAATCTTGCTAATTGTCAAGATGCTTGTTAATTAGCATCCATTTTAGCACTGTAAACAACAAGGACACACAGTAGTTGACAATAAATGATACAGTATTGATACAGTACATATACATAGAGACTCTCTTTCTGGGAAAAATCTTGAGGATTAAATTACAAAAGGTATCTAGAATGATAGAAATATCAGTTTTTGCCTTCCGAAACCCTCCAGAATGTTGGCATCATGACATTAAAACGTTATGGTAATAACTGGCTGGGTTTAAGGCACAAAAGGGTTTGATTTAGGGAAGCATTGTGGTTTGAGTTAAAATGTATAATTGCTGAAGACAACAACAAAACAACTTTAACCATCAGTTTGAAACAAACAGTGGCCTGCTGTGTTAAAGCCTGACATGTTGCTGACCCATCCGTCCACCCCGACCTTCTCCCTGGACAGACTTCTTTGTTTCAGTGCTATCTGATTTCTTCTTTGTTCCCAAGATAATTGCTGCTATAGTGCTCGACTGCTTTGTCACTTCAATGTAAACTTATGGCAGAGTTTGTGAAAATGCCTAAAAAGTGTTTACATGTAAGTGGTAAACAGATAAAAATCCTCTAGTGTCCACATCAGTTATGACGAGAGCAAAGGTAGCATGATGAATTTATGGAGCCTCAAAGTCTGTGAATGGAAGAAGTCTTGTTTCTTGTACCGTATTTTCGCGACCATAAGGCGCACCGTATTAAAAGGCGCAGTCTCAGTTCCGGGTGCTATTTCTGTATTTAACACATACATAAGGCGCACCGTATTAAAAGGCGCAGTCTCAGTTCCGGGTGCTATTTCTGTATTTAACACATACATAAGGCGCACCGGATTATAGAGCGCGTGCATGGTAAAACATACCTGTACTAGCTTAAAACATGCATGCTAGCGTGTGTTTTAAAAAAGGCAGCGGAAGCAAAACTGAGTTCAGTTGTACTTTATTGAAGTATTTAGCAATGTTTTCACGTTGTTTTTTGATCAATCCTCATTCACAAATCCATCAAAGTCCTCATCTTCTGTATCCGAAATGAACAGCTGGGCTAGTTCTCCATGGAACACGCCAGGTTCCCGCTCGTCATTGTCAGAGTCAGTCTCGTTGCCGTGCGGCTCCTCATAAATGATGCCGGCTTTTGCGAGAGCTCGAACAACAGTGCAAGCAGACACGTTAGCCCAAGCATCCGCAATCCATTCACAAATTGTGGCGTAACTCGCCCGGCGCTGCCTCCCAGTCTTAGTAAAACTGTGTTCGCCATCTGTCATCCATCGCTCCCACGCCGTTCGCAACTTCACTTTGAACGCCCTGTTTACACCGATGTCCAGCGGTTGGAGTTCCTTCGTCAAGCCTCCCGGAATGATAGCAAGCTCCGAGTTCATTTGCTGCACTTGGTTTTTCACAGCGGCTGTGAGATGGACGCGCATGGAGTCACAGATCAACAGGGACGGTGACGCCAAACCCATGTTGTTTTGCATAATGCAAATACCGGCACTATATACCAACTGGGGGCGTGCCTTTAGCGTCTTCTTTCACGCCCACACTTCCCCCTTTAACGTTCTCATACTGTCCTCTGTCACGTCCTCCTTTTTTCTATATAAGCAGCGTGTCAGCAGGAAATGCTCTCAGTCAGTCAAGCGGAGCTCAGCAAAGTTACACAATAACATTTACACATTTTGGAACTCGGTGCACACATAAGGCGCACCGCATTATAAGGCGCTCCGTCCATTTTGGAGAAAATTTAAGACTTTTAAGTGCGCCTTATGGTCGCGAAAATACGGTATCTAAACCTAGCCAAACTAACTGCAGTGGTGTCAGAGCAGATTTTTTTTCCTCGGAGGGTTAATGGTTTCTTAAGGCAATGATAACAAATGTTCTGCCACATTTTTGTCTTTTAGTTAGGATGACTTCAGTACAACGTTTCAGGTTAGATTGGCCTGTTTACGTAATCCAAGTTTACTTCTCCTCTGGATGTGAATATGCTTGCTCTTAACTCCTAAAACAAATATTGCCTTGCAGTGTCAGTACTGTCTGCGGTTGTGATGTGGTTGATATATGTGGAGGTCTGATCCTCTGTGAAGTTGAGGGCCAGAGTGTGCTTTGAGTTGTATGTAGGCCTGCCTGTCACAGCTCAAAGCAGCACCACTAATTGTTGTCAAATGTCACTCCAATTTTGCCGGACACCCTGTGCAGTCATATCAGGAGAAAGAGGGGAAAAAAACACTGTTCAGTTCTTTGCCTATCATTCAAATGGGAGTCTTTTCTGGCTGACTTCTGCTGGTAGCCTTTAGTAGCCTCAATTTTCCCGCATACATACCACCGACCCATCCAAAAACCAGAATGACATGAAAGGGCTCTCTTCCACCACATCCATACCATTGACAGTTGAATGAAATATTTATTTATGAAATCTAAAAACATGTATTCACCCTTGACACTAGATTCTGGGAACATTGACTTCTGAAGCACCTCACCGCCACCAGAGCCTGTCCCTCCAGTGAGTCAATTATGGTGGCTTAAAGGAATGACTGACTCTCTCTTCAAGTGTATACTCGGCCCTAATTTTTCATCTCAGGCTCTTTTCATCTGATTCTCAGTAGAAAACATGAAAACAGTCGAGGCCAGTTCTTTTTAACCTGCACATAAAACTGAAGTCAAGATTGACATATGGGGATATTTCATGTAGTCACTTTAGTGGCTGATTCCTCCTCAGCTTTTCTGAGGCTGGATTACTTTTGAGTCATCCCTCGTATAGTCAGGTGATTGTTAATCTCATCCAGATGCAAAGTTGAGCACTCTCAAGATAAGGTCCTGGCTATTTCAGGTGTGCTTGGATTATTTGTCCTACAGGTCTTATTCACTTTTACTAACTGTGATAATATTTAAGTTGGCACGGACAGTTTGTGGTTTTTACTCTCATCACAAGGACCTTCAAAAAGGACACAACCTTTACAAATGAATTCATATTTCTGTAATTGTATGTCATGCTGGCTGTGCAGTAGTGTTGGCTTCCATTTTATTGTCTTGTTTCCACTTTGCAATTTTTGAAAGAGTAGAAAGGAAAAAAAAAGAAAGAGTCACTTGTGGTAGTATGATTACCATCTGAAGCTATTTTTCATTGGTTTGTCTTGCGGTTTACAGTACGTGTAAATATGCAGAGGGAAGCCACATTATTTTCCAGAGAGCAGACTTGAGGAGGCACATGTCAGAGATTTGATATGTGATTTTAAATGGTAAGATATTGGTTTTCTGACACAAACTAATGTTGGGTTTATGGAATTCCTGAAATAAATATGTATGGGCTTTTTCCGGCTTCTAATTTGTCAGTCTGGTGTTTTTCGAGAATCCTTTTTGGCCCACTGTTCTGATGCGGGTATTGCCAAGAAACGAGGAGGCCTGTTATTATTCATCAGTATGGATGATCCTTAGAATGGCCAACATGAAACACTGGAGACAGATTAATGTTTAACACTGTAGCAGCTGGTAACTTATAAATGACACAGAGTGGGGGCAACACAAGAGCCGAGGGGCTAGAGCACATATCATATTGGCACATACACCCTAATTCCTGACTGGGCGGAACCTTTGCTGCATGTCATTACCTCATTTCCTTTCTCTCTGCTCTTTTCATATTGAATCAAGTCACAAGGCCCTCTTCCAAATAACTTAAAAAACACAGACAACCTTGATCACCCGTCAGATTTGACAATAGACGTGAACACTTTTAGCACCAAACCCCGTCGCTCACTTCACCGTCACTTCACCGTGGATGATGCTGCAGTAATCAAAACTGGGGAAATCAGTGGCCACATTCCCAGTGGATGGCAGGAAATAAGGGGACTCTTCTCTGCAAGTTGGAAAGCATTGTGACATTCAGATCCTCTGCATGAAATTACCTAGTTCTTTCATTAGAAGCAGAATAAACTCAACACTTCCCATTTAATCTACCAGACTTTAAACTCAGCATCTTGACATTCATGAAAAGAAGCAGAGGAGAGAGGCTTTAGAGACCTCCCTGAAGGGCAGGCATGAAGAGAGGCAACCAGAGATGGTAATGTAGCTGTGTGTGTGTGTGTGTGTGTGTGTGTGTGTGTGTGTGTGTGTGTGTGTGTGTGTGTGTGTGTGTGTGTGTGTGTGTGTGTGTGTGTGTGTGAGTGTGAGTGGGGGGGATGGTGGTGGGGGTACTTGAAGCAGTTGAGAACTCATTTCAGACCCAATCCTAACCCTCTCAGTCACTCAGTCATCTCTCCTTACAACTCAATACTAAGGACCTGTGTGTCTCTCTGCCTGACACTCTATGTAACTCTTCATTATCCTCCAGCCAAATTCAAAACAGCCCCCTCCCTCACCTCACAATGGTGCAGCAGTGAGGGCCCTCTTTGTCAGCCCAGAGTCAAACAAGCTGCCCCCGCCCTGTGCTTTCCAACATGGCTGGAATGTTTTCCTGTTAGTTTAAGTCTCATCTCAACTAATTAATATTTTTGCTTATAGCTGCTGGAGTTCCCATGAGAGGCCCCTTAATTAATCATTTATAAATCTACACAGCCTCCCAGTTTATTAGTCTCTGCCTTTGGCGTTGGCTGACTGCATTGGGAAACCGCAAATGATTAGTTACAGGAATAAAAGCTTTTTTTTCTCCTTCTCTCCCTCCCTTGTTTGCAACTGATTAGGGCCTCACACAGAGGTATTTCCACAGCCCTGCTCTGCACTTTAATTCATTCAGAGCACCTGACACATTATTCACTCTCCCACCTCTCTGATCCTCTGCCTATTGTTTGAACCAATGTTTTTCCTCAGCTGTGTTGAGGCATGGCGATCAGTTAAGGCTCACTCTCAGCCTGGTCAAAACAAAAGCCACAGTACCAAACATGGAAGAAGGGAATTATAACCCTGAATGAGATCACTCGACCACAGGGTGAGCCTGGGCTGGGCCGCCATGGAAACGGGGTGATTTCTGGTCATCCTTCTGGGATCAGGCTGAGGGCAGGGTTGGTGACAGGAGCAAAATGCATTCACAATTAATTCCTTAGAGCTGAAGACCTTCACGCCATGTCACAGTGCTAAAGCTGTCAGGCTTTTATTGGAAAAGAGGCAATATTTCCATCAGTTTAACAGAAAAATAAATTAATTGAATCAACTGAAAGCAGCGTGGGAGGTTTTCATAATGTCTTTGCACTCTCAGGGAAGAACGCCTCATACAACAGGGTTCCTTCATCCAATTAGACCTCCGCTGGCTGGCTCACACCAGCCTCACTCTGCTCAACATTCCACCTTATCGCTACCTTTTTATCCCTTTTATCAACAAAGTGACTGCACTTTACTTTGGCATATAGGTAAAGCTTGCAAAACCCTCCTAGAGAGATGGACTAATTATGTTATAAGAGTCACACTGCGCGGCTCTGGATAGCCAGCTACACATCTACCAGAGGCGGTTGATCCTAATGTTGAAGGGATGTGAGGGTGAATGTTCAGCATTAAACTATACTGCAAAGGAAACATGGCATAAAATGTATAATATGATAGCAAAACCTGGCCCTCTAGCTGTAAGAATATATGACTTGATTATCTGTTTTTCTGTTTGCGCTAGGCCTCGGCTCTCTGTTCAAATGCAGCAAATCTAACCAGACTTACCCGGACATTGTGAGGTTCATCACAGAGTTATTTGTTAATCAGCACAGCAGCACACTTTTCTCGCAGATAACACCGGCAGAAAACATAATCATCCAAGAGTGCGGGAGGGAGTCGGGCTCCACAAGCAAGGTAATTACATTCACATTCGTATACATAGTGACAGCAAATGTGTGGCTGTTTTTGTCTGCATGAGGACCAATTACTTTTATTGAAATGTGTTACAATTTCCTTTTTCCCCCGAAATGATGGGTCTATTACCAATGCCTAGGAGACTAACCAAAGAAAAGCGCTGTTGACAGTACAGCTCCATCTGTGCTGTCGTGAACATCGAATATAGACATAAGATACTAATTTTATTGCTTCTCTTGATAGTTTCATTGATATACTATAAACCTGTAAGCTGTGAAATAACAATTAACTAGTGTTGATCTGCCTATCACATTAGAAATTAAACCAACACAGTGGATGGTTTGATGGAGAATATAAATACTGATAAACATAATTTAATCATCCATCCATTCTGTAAACCATTTATCATGGTCAGGGTCACATTAGCAGTACAGCAGAGTGAAAAAGACAGAGCACACTATGGACAAGTCGCCTGTCTATCACTGGTCTAATGCACAGAGACAAACAACCACTTGGGCAATTTGCAATGCACCGAACAAACCTGCATGTCTTTTGGCTGTTGGGAAACAGTAGATAATCTGTCGGGTAGTGAAAGAGGCAGTGCATCCAAACCCTACAGAGAAATGTCCAGCCAGTGTGCAGATTTTCAATCAAGACTTCAGCAACAGCACCGATCTCTATGGCCAGTGTTGGAATTGCAGGTCATCTGATACTCTGGAATAAGGCCTTGTCTGAAAACTAAAATTATTGTTTGTTTTGTCATAGTTTGAGAAAAGTATGAGAGCTATCTGGCTTAATATTTTCTGAAGTCTAATTTGTGTATAATTTCATACCATTAATGTGTATAGAGTGTTTGCTCTAATTACCAAGGGCCCAAAAATACAACACATATTTGCATATTTTCTCATACAGGTACCTGATAAGATCCATGTCTTGCCCAAATTACTTTATTTGCACCTCATTTGTCCTTCCATATTTATTTTGCAGGAAATATAGGCTTCAGGTTTAGAAAACAAAAACCAGCCGGTTAAAGGGGTAGTTGTTTGAAGTAGGGTTGTATGACATACTTATGAATAGTCAGTGTATTACTTACACTAGATGGAATTCAGCACGCCTACAACTTAGAGAAGCAGACAGGAGTACCAGCACAGAGACTGAGCAGTGAAGTGTTATGGACAGAGTCAACAGCAAATTGTGTTTTAGTCCCCTAAAAAAGGCCCACTTAAAGAAATCGATATCAGTTTAAGTGTACACTATATTTAGAATATTTTCGCCACTTTCCGACGGGGTACTGAGGCTTTTATTTGCTCTATGCTGTCTTCAAAGCCACCAGACTCCATTGACAAAAACAGTCATTTTACCTCACAGAACATGGGGAGTAGGTGGTCTACTGCTGCCTCAATCGAAATGTTTGTGCTACTGTAATTCGGAACTGAGCTAACATGTTAAGACATCAAAGACACGGCGGTAGACCAGCAACTCCTATGTTCTGTGGTATAAAATTGTTGTTTTTGCCAACAGGGTCTGGTGGCTTTGAAGAGAGCATTATGACAGCTCCAGTCCCATGTCAGAAAAAGCTATCTAATGAAATGAAATATTGTAAATACTATGTTGTGTAAACTCAAACTGAAATTGATTGTTTAAGATAGCTATTGTTTATGTGGCTAAAATACGTTTTGCTGCTTACCAGTGTACAGCAGTTCAGTGTCAGTACTCGTCCATTTCTTCAAAATGAGAGTGTGCTAACCTTCCATCTACTGTAGGTAATACACTATGGATAAGCCTCACTTTAAAGAAAACAAACTATCACTTTGGGCTTTTCTTCTGAAATTCAACGAAGACTGTCCGATCTTTAAACCTGCAATAACTGATATTTTTGGCCATTTGGGGCCGACACAAACCAAATACGAACACAACATCGACATATTTTAAGTTGACAGCAAACTGATGGTAAGTCTAATGCTCTTTGTCTTTTAGTTGGTCTAGTGTGAAAACAACAATTTGAGTGCCAGACATCAAAACAATGAGCCAACCATTATAAAACCTTGTAAAGCCAAAAGGAGTAATGGATCGAGATGATTGCTCACTCTAGGTTCATCAATTACCAACAACCCTGTTCACTTTGGCACACTGTTTGCACATTATTGTTATTTGATGCATTATTCAAAAAAAAAAAAACGTGTTGATTCTAGTCATTTTAACAATGGGAATACCCAAAATGAATGATAAATCATGCTCTAGCAGAAAGAGAGCTGGTCACTTCCCAGAAAATGGAAATCTCTCTAGTTAAGGCACAGTCCGGCAATGTATTTGGAGTTGAGTGAAGCTATCTGGGGAAAGCTTTTTTGTCATTACAGCACCAATATTGGACCAAAAGCCACACAGAGAGTGCCAAAGACAGTTTGCATGCCTTTCTTGCTCACTTTGCTCTTCAACTACAACCCGAAATGTCTCTGAAAACAAAACTGAACTGCAATGAAGACAAAACACGCAGACAGGGAGTCAGGATCCATCAGGATCTAGTGTGACTGACTGGATGTAGACTGTATACTCTATAAGCCTGCCAGTTGTTGTGTAATTTTTAATTGGCATTTACCTCCCCTTCCACTACTTATGTGTTACCGTTTTCAAAATCCCCTTCTGTATGGGAGACCACAACAACAACCTCAAAGCAGCTTCCTACCACTTAAAATTTCACATTTTACTGAGGATTTGTGTCATGCAGTAAGGAAGCCATCTGAGTTTTTTACTCTGAATTAACCATTGTAATGACTGCGCTCGCCTCCCTGCATGCAAACATTGCATAACATAACAATTCCACCTTCACTACTTTTAGGAGACACCCTTGCTGCATCCTTTGCTTAGCTCCACCCAATACAATTGTAATTGATTTAAAGAAATACAAGCAAGCCAAGCATTTTTTTCTAGAATAACACTGAGGTGTAGTTAGACCATTCTGTACTGCAGAATGGTCTGACTACGTGAGAATGATAAGGATCAAACGGCAAGTCACACTGCATATGTTTCTTCATATTATATCAGCGAGGTGTCACACAGAGTCACAGTTTATCAGCTACAGTTAAACAACTTGTTGCATATTGGCTATTCTCAGGTTGAGTCTTGAGCTCTTTCAGTGCTGCTGAGTATTTTTAGTTTGCTACTGGTAAATTAGTTGTTAGTTATGTCGTCCATGATTGGACAAAGTTTTCAATATTTAGGAAATCATAAATAAGCCAGGCTATTAATTATTTGGACAGTTCGATAAGCTTTGTATTAGCTTAGTTTTAGTATTGTCTTTATTGGTGCATTATTATATACTACAAATGACTTGATGTGCTCTTCAATCTCACATGTATGACAAATATCACACATGTATAGTGACTGTCTTTTCACTGTTGTGGGTATGTCTGAGCAAGGCCATGATAGACACTAATAGAACATTTGAGCAGCATCTGAATGACAGAATGCCATCACAGGAAAAAATAAATGAAACCAGCAAGTCTGAATAGAGCTTTGGAGAGAAGGTTTGCTGCTAAACAGCTTTCATTGCCGTCTTGGAATTTCATGTCTAGTTCTCTTAATGCACACACGTTTAAAAGAACCGTGAGCCACCTCCTCTCCTGTTCTTGACCCTTGTGACAATACCAGAGATAGCTATCCTCAATGCCTTGGGATTTTTATCAAGTGAAGTTCCTCAGTGCTTACACTTCAGGAGGATAAGTCTTGCTGATTTGTGTCTTTTGTTTATACGAGGCTGAATGACGAGTAGAAAAAGAGCAGGCGAGCAGCGAAAATAAAATGTTTAATTTGGCTGTTTTGGCCTTGTTACATCAGATGATTATGCACTTAACTGCTGGTTGTGTGTTGAAGGCCATGGCTTAATAGATGACTGAAACACATAGCAGCTGTTGTTGTGGACGGTGATTTGGGTGTTGTGTACTGCACAGGGCTAAGACAGAAATAATACACCTGTGCCATTTCCTGTGTGTTGGCTCAACAACACTGCAAATTTTTAAATGATCCTGGAGTTGAATAAATGCCTGTCTTTGACACGATGTCAACAAAAACATAAAATTATGAGCTTAAAAATATTACATGAGCTGTTTATGTTCCTCTAAATTACAGGTGTTACACTTGTTCTGTCCACTTCATGCATTTAGTCCTATTCTGTGTTTGTCAGATTGTTAACCACAATTAACCACATTTATTTCATAGATGAGTTTCTAAGCAGAGACATAAGCTCATAAAACCAGAAAAATATAAACAATATCACTTCATTATTCTCTCAGTTTTTCTCTAGCCTTGAAAACTGCAAAGAGTTAACATTAGATATGAATTTAGCTTAGGCCATTGTGGTTGGCTTCAAAGCTAAAATAACTTAGAAATATCATATTGTTTTGAGCTGAAGTGTAAGACGGAGCCTTAGGGTAGGTCTTTTATTCTTGCATTGTTGTTTTGATTAGATTTTATTTTTCAAAATTGCACAGAACAGTGCAGACTTTAGCACACAACTAGAATAACTAAAAGCAATATCCTTTGGAGGGCTGCCTTCTTTGTGTACTTATACCCACCTTCTCTATTATTTCTTGCTCTGTCTTCCATCTCTCTGTTGCTTTGTTGAACACCTAAATTAAAACAGGTGAAATATTGAAATCTGTTTTATGAATGATGCTGCTTGTTGCCTTTGATTTGTTCGTGCAATAATGAAACTCTTATCATTCCTGCGAGCTGTTTGATTGTGAAATTGCTGCACCACAAACCTGGCACATTAGAAGCCACGATGTGTTTTGCAGGAGATATTCTGCAGCATGTGCGTTTGGGTTGTCATTGTAAGAACTGCTTCTTTGAACACTGATAGTAATAAACTTGGGGCCTGTTTCATGAAGTGAGTTCATCACCGTCATACTATAAGACTAAAAGGTAATTACCGCAATGGTTACCTGGATTAATACCGGCTTTTTCATCCAATCATGAGAAACATTAGCAGAGCAAAAGCAGCATACATAATGTGAGATAGAACGACACGAGGACATAAACTGATATCAGTGCAGAATTAACATTACTAACCAAGCTGAAAGATACAGAAAATGCTGTAAATATTATAAACCTGCAATATACAATGAAGTAACAGAAATAGGACAAATTGTTTAAAGAATATGTCTGTTTGTAAATTTGTTCATAGGGGAAGAAATTATAGAAATTGTGTGTTGTGATTTTGAGAACAAAGCAATATGAAGTGTTGCTACTATGATGCAGTACACACAGTTGTCTGCCTGTTGCCATAAAACAAGAGTTACAATTGTTTTGGGGCAGCAATCTGTAACAACATCAACATTAATATGGACTGATATGTATGTAAGTTCAATATTCACTCCATTTTTAGCCACATTTTGGTCTCCACCAACTTCAGTGGGAGATACATGGTTAATAAGGTAGTGAATATGTTCACCAACTAATCAGTAACCTTTTCTGTCTAATGTCTGGTGCTGAGTTGGTAGCATACAGTGGGACTATTAGGACCATTATTCTTTTTTTTCCCCAAAAAATGTGATACATCCAGGGGATGTAAAACCAAAACAATATGCTAAAAGGTGATAAAATGCTCTGTAGAATTCAGAGACACTGCAGACTTGGATGATAAGTTTTTGTGGGATAAGTGTCCTCCCCTCTCAATACTCATTTCATTCATTGTTGATATACATATTAATTCGAGCAGCCTCGAATTTGCATTGTATTCATTTATCCACGTGCAGGAATGGTGACTCCCTAGTTTCAAGAGAATTAACATTAACATTTAATCCTAAAATGAACCTGCTCAAAAGCTGGTGCTTCGTCTGTTACCATGGTGAGCCAGCCTGGGTGAAGGTGATATCTAAATGCCTAAAAAGTTCATTGATGTAGTAAAGCCACTCTTTGAGACAGATCTATATTCAAAAAACAAATAGCTAATTATTAACAACTGTAATAGCAGTTTGCTGTGAAACAAAATAAGTGTGCAAGACTGGCTGTGTCTTCTGATATTAGGCTAGCTCTATTGTCTGTCTCTGGTGTATAATTTTAGGAATTTACATAATCAGCAATGTAGATGAACTACAAACCCTGTCCTTTCCTTCCTATTTCATTTCACTGTGTCAGATTCAAACAACATTTATTCTCAAAGCACAGTGAGAAATTAAGTCATGGCTGCATATAAGTTTATTTTAGTAGTATGTCTGTATACTATTTTAAAAGTAGTGAGAGTAGCGAGGAGGTTTTCTGGTGTCTGATGTATGTTTGCATCTAAAACAAAGCTTAATGTCTGCAGAATCTGCAGCAGACTCACTGAAAAAGAAAGAGAACTGACATCTGAGTGTTGGGTGCGTCAGTCGTCATGGCTGATGGTTACAGAGGAAAAACAGAGAAACTTTAAAGCTCGGGATTTGTGACATGATGTCCAGTGTGTTTGTCCTAATCTGCTCTAATAGATTCCTGATTTCTTTCACTTAGAGATAAGAGTCACTGTGATATTGTTCTCAGGCATCATCCAGAGCTGTAGCCATCAAGACAGGACAGAGAAACACCAGACACACATAAAGATGAAATACTTGTTCTTCTTTTTGAACTTTTGTACCATAAAATGAGAGAAGCTGTAAAAAGTTTTACTTGATTTATTCTTAGGTGTTATGTTCTTCTTTGATTTGTTCTTATGATGTTTTAACAAATCATTTGAAAGTTGAAAGAGACTTTGTAATATTTTTCCTTGTAAATATTATATAGAACACAGTCTACAGGTAATAATTTGTACTATGAAAATATTGTGTGTTATATTCCAATTTCATATTCTACTAAACTGAAGCAATTAAGTCAATTAACTGATAAACTCGACAGCAGATATTTTGAATTTAATTTGCTGGTTTTGATTCTGATTTGGAAAAAAAACAGTATCATTGTATTTGCTGATTCAGCGTTGTCAAATGTGAGGATTTGATGCTTTTTTGGTCAAATATGACCGTAAAATAATTATCTTTGCCAATTTAAATACATCACCTTTGGTTTTGAGAAAATATAATGAGTATTTGCGACAATTTTCACAGATTTTATATGAAAAACAATGAAAGAGTTAGCGGAAAAAACAAGTGTCAGATTATTTATCAATGAAAATATTTATTACTTTCAGTCCTAATATATATTTACATATCTGACTGTATAATATGTAAGATATTATTTTATCCATATTTAATTTGAGAACTTAATGGCTTTATCTGAGACATTTAAGATCAGGTTGTGGGACAGCAGGATTTTAGTTCAATTTCTGGTCAATTGATGCCATGTGAAATGAAATACTGGGTTGTGTATCACCCTACACTGTTGGAAAAGAAAATCCCATCTGTTGGGTTGTTGAACACTGTCGCCACAAATGACTAAACATCCCTTTGTCTAATATATGTCTATACTTCTTTCCCTATTGTACCCTACACTAGGATGAGAGATGAATCAATATTTGAGATAGCTACTAAATTATGCATTTAAAAGGATGGTGAGCCATTTTGCACTGAGAGCTTCTACATGTAAAGCAGGGCCCTTTCATAGGACCTTTAATGGTTTTGTGGTGTCATTGTGGACCATTACACTGAAATCAGACCAATTTGATAATGGCCTTCTATTAGTGACCTTGGATGAAAGAATCACAGATAATCTACATCTAAACTAATGTATTTTGTCCTTGCAAGGACAAAGAATTTGGTTTAGAAACTGGCACCTTCCCAAATAGAGGCATCCATTCATCAGTGACGTACACACACACACACACACACACACACACACACACACACACAAACATGTATACAACACCTACACGTAGACGCTGCAATGTCAGTGAACAGTAAGAGGGCAGCAAATCACCCTCTGACACCAGATGAAGAGAGAGTACCTAGTAACCTTGTAAAAGACAATCGCTGAGGCCAAATTTAATGAAATGGCTAATAAAATTACTCGGCATACGGTCCCGGTAATAGGAAACAGGCATGTCCCAACTTTAATGCTATTTACCCACCTGACTAAAGTATAACACTGATTTGGCACCTATGTCCAGATTGAACTGGAAAATGACTTGCTAATCTGTTTAGGTATTTGGAGTAATTGGGTCTGGTGCCAGTGAGGGGGATTTCCTTGACTGTTGAAAGTCTCTGCTAGTAGTCCATTCCCAGCTCCTTGGTATAATTACTCTGACAGAGCTGTGGCCACAGGGCCTGTGAGCAGGGCTGCTTTTTAAACTGTAAATTATGAAGGATTAGCATTTATGAATTTTAAATCAGGACTGTGGTAGGAGACACTAAAGCTGCTTAGTGATTGCAAACGGCAGCGTCTAAGCAGGCGGCTCTACACCCCTCACTCTCCAAGCTGTTCACTGTGTGTGTGAGAGTGTGTGTATGCATGTGTGTGTGGCTGTTTATTCAAATGTGGCTCTGCATAAACACAAAATGCTCAAACTGGACTCCCACTATTCGCTTAAAGCGAATAAGGATCTGACATCTTAACATCAGCCCCATCCAGCCTATACTCTGTGTGTGTGTGTGTCATTGTGGGTATGAAGCAAAGTGTGGATGTGTTTGCCAACTCATGCAGGGTGCATCTCCCCTGTCACTCCTTCTCAGGCTGGGGTTCTGCTCCTCACTACTGCGTGTCACACTATGCAGAATATCCAATGGGTGATTATGTTAATGTGGGACTTGATCCATGTTAAATTATGCATAATGGATTGATGTGGCACAAAGTCATCAATTAGACAGATATCGGCATTAAAAAGTGTGACACAGCATAATATTCTTTTTTTCTGCTGTTTTTGGTTTTCAGAGAGGCAGTAAATGACAACTTTAGGACATCACAGAAATGCACACACCACCTCAGACTGACTGTGGCGGCAGAGTTGACCTTGCTTTGTTTCAGATTTACAGTCATCATGCTCTTCGGCCGAGGTGTGAGTCCATGACTGGCATGTAGCGATATTCAGCGGTAGGTGAGGCTGTGGGACAGACACGACCAGAGGCCTCATATCACACCTCTAGGAGCTGTCTGCACCGGGGTCACTGAGCCATGACCTGAAGCCTGCAGTGTTAACTGGTTTATCCAGGTGGCAATAGCAGGGGGTGGAGGATTTGGTGGGTTGAGCATTAAAAACCCCCATGAGCTGATGAACCCCGGAGTACAACACCTTCTCCTTGCCAGGCTTTGGTACTCGCTCTTCTCCAGAAAGGCCTAATACATTCTGATACCTTCAAACATAACACTCCATGCACATGTTTCTTGATATTTTAGTGAATAATTTCTGTCAACACGTCTCACCCCCAATACAAACCAGCAGAGGTCCCTTTCTTCCTCATCTACTGGAAGTTTAAAACTGCTCTTCAAACTATGACTGACTGAAGATGCAGTATTCCAGGTCTTGTTCAGTGGATTAGACCAGATCCATATTTAAATAACTGTAGAATTACTGTAAACACTGATCTGCCACGGAATCACCTGCCTAATATTGTGTAGATCGTCCTTGTGCTTCCAAAACAGCTCTGACTCTGACAAGACAAGAACTGAGTTGCAACGTGGGCCTCCATTTATCAGACTTGTTTTTCTCGCACACAACACAGAATTTGCTGGTCAAGATAGCACCTTGACCTATTTGTCATGCCCTTCAAACCATTCCTGAACAATGTTTACAGTGTGGCTGGAGGCATTATCTTGCTAAAAGAGGCCACAGCCATTAGAGAATACTGTTGACATAAAGAGGTGTGAATGGTCTGCAACAGTGTTTATGTGGTATGTGTCAGAGTATTATCCACATAATTGCCCCAACCCAAGGGTTCCCAGAAGAACATTGCCTTTGCTGGCCTGTCTTCCCTCTATATTGCATCTTTCAGAATCCAATGTCCAATAAAAAGGAGGATTCGTCAGACCTGGCCACCTTCTTCCACTCCGTGGTCCAGTTCAGATGATCACGTGCCCAGTGTTGGTGCTTTTGATGGTGGACGGGAACCAGCGTAGGTGTTCAGTCTGCTGCTGCACACTCCAATATGCAGCAAGTCACAATACGCTGTATTTTTTGACATCTTTCCATCAAGAATAGCTTTTAGGATTTGAGTTATTTGTGCTACAATAGCTCTTATGGGGGATCAGGTCACACAGACCAGCTTTCGCTCCCCACATGCATCTGTGCCATAGGAACCCACAACCTTGTCCTTAACCTCTGTCTACTGGAAACACCAACACAACCTGCCATTTTGCAGATGCTCTGACCCAGTCATCTAGCCATCACAATCTGGCCATTGACAAAATGACTCAGATCGTCACACCTGCCCATTTTTCCCAAATCCAACACATCAACTTCAAGAAGTGACTGTTCACTTTGTGCCTAGTATGTCCCACCTCTTCACAGGCAGCCCTGTAATGAGCTAATCAGCGTTATTCATTTACCTGTCAGTGGTTTTAATGTTGTGGCATATCGGTGTATAATTTAAAGGCTTGTAATTATCACAAACAGTGTGATACGAGTCTAAGCTGCCCACATGTTGACTGAGACAATAGAAATCTTAATTGCTGAGCAAAAACAGTCGCCCTTTTCTCTGAATAAACTACAATATCTGAATGACACTCAGAACACAACAGTAACACAGGAACGCATTTACACATCACTCAGTCCATCACAATATTTACTTAACTGCGTAAATTAAGTAAAACTATTTGAGTATAAAGTTGCTTCAGTCTTTGACACCTATTTCCAGTTGTGCTTGAGATTCAGTTGTGACACAAAATTCAATTAGAGGGAAAATGATGATCACTAAAAGCACTATTATGTTATTTGTTGTCATTCATTCCTCATGAATGAATGAATGAATTATTTTCAGGCTCTGTCAGATTGACAGTGTATGAAGATATTCACCTAAGTCGGTTTTAAAAGTCGACCTAAGTCGACAACACAAGACTGTCAGTAAACAAAACCCCATAACTTAACAACAAAACAGGTTTTCTGGTGGGAACACTTTCTGTCAATATCCTCTTAATTCCTGTATTGTCTTCCAAAGACTATTTGTAGAGACCCGTTCTTTGAAGCCTTTACTAGACTGGATTGTGCTTTATTGTGTGTGTGTTTCTGTTTGATATCAATGCCTTGAATAAATAAATAATAAAAAAAAAAACCTGCAGTGACTCACTACCACAAGGACACCCCACACAACATTTTATGAAATCTTAAGCACGGGTTTTTGCAGCTTTGCTCCAGCAAAGGATCTTCTCCTACACTCTGAAGCATAAGTGGACACATCTTATTGATTTTCTTTCAAGCCAGATTGCATTGATTGCTGCGAATATGGCAGACAAATCCATCTGGTTGCGCGTCCACTGGGACAAAGTGTGGAGGCAGACAGGGAGCTGTGGCTGGGCGTGCCACAGCAGGGGGCCAGGCTTCATTACACCAACTAAGAGCCCACTGGCCTAACAACCCCAACCCCGACCCCCACCCCCACACTCTCCATCCTCTACTTACCCCCAAATTAAACTGAGAGCTTTTTAATTATTTATCAATACCATGCACTCATCGTGGATCAATCATTGTGAATGGTTTTTAAACATAATGAAGGAGCCTGCTCCAATGGACTTGTGAAAATTGATTGTGATCTTCGCCATTATGCCTTAAGTAAAGATGAGCTGTGTTGACAGCAGTGTTGGTAATTTGAGGTTTGGGCAGGGATGAAGTGGAGCACCCCGGGAGCTGTCCCCTTCCTCAACACAAGTGTGCTTCAGTGAAGGCAAACAGGATCTGTGCTTAGAGGCCATCTCATCCTGCACCATTAATCAAGCTCTTAAACAGGACACCTCATCTTATCATCACATCACACCGTACTCACAGAAGAGGGCAGGCCTCTTCCTGGGGCCAGAAGCACCACACACCTCCTCAGAGAACACTTCTCAGAGCAAATTACACAGGTCCTCACCACTCCCAAGGTTTAGTAAAGCTTGATTCATTGTGCTTCTAAGGCCTCTGAATGAACCTAAGCAACCTTAACTTTCCCTCTCTGCTTCCATATTTCTCTCTGGCTGCATCATGTCAAGCAGAGTGAGGAGCTATTCCATCTGGAATTATTAGCCAGAGACACACAATGCAATCTAATTTCATACCAACACATTCAATCACTATGAATTCCGTTTCACAGGGGCAGTAAATAAGACATGGAGTGCAGGTATTTCAAAATGAATTAATGCTCGGAGATGAATTTCTGTACCAGAATTTTATGAAATTAGAAAAATATCACCTGTCGTTCACTTACATTTCTGTCCATTCAAGAGCTTCGAGTAAACACACTGATATTGAATTCAGAAGATTGTTTGTGAGGGAACAAGCCAACATAAAGCAGGACAGTATAATGAGATTCTTATTTCATCCTTTTTTTCTGGTGGGGGTGGAATTGGATTATAAGGGACTTATTTGTATGTGATATTGAGCACCGCAAAATAAATTCACACCTATTCAAATTGAAATCAGACCTAGGTGCATCAGATAATCCTTTTTAAGATAGTATGAACTGACAGTCCAAGCCCACACACTGGAAAGAAATAATCTACCCCTAACAAAACAGATATATAGCCTACCTTGCCAAAAGCATTCCAAGATTTTCATTTTTTTTTACAAATATTTACCAGTCAAGTATGTGCTTGATTTTTTTTCTCCTAGAGGCATAAACAGTTGCATCCATATTCATAGAGAATTTGAGCCTGTCTCCCAATCATCATGTCACAAAGAGTCTTAGCAAAAGTGCCTTCCCAATGGCTCAGTTTGTCGCTGGATAAGGAAACCTGATTTTGTTTTGAATCCCAGAGCCTTTTGAGACGTCAGGCTGTATCAGCGAAGGAGCCTGTGATGGCTGCAGTTATACAGCATGGCGGCTCCAGCTGCTCATGAATCTTTTTGAAATGGCTTATTTCTGAGGGAGTGTCGAGACGTAAGCCTGAAAGAAGGACAAGGTTTAGTGTGAAGATGAGCAGTGGGTAGCTGCTGCAAGGATGTGATGTGCTGCTGGTGGTGTCAGTAGTTGTGGTGAGACTGTGAGAGGCTCTAATGTGAGAAGGGATGAGGCAGAGACAGAGAGAAAGTGAGGGTGCTGTTGGTGTTGGGTGTTGGCGGTGGGCGTGTGGGTGTAATGCAACCTTGACATGAACCCAAACTGCTGTAGATGTGAGCTTCAGACACATTTCCCCCGATGCAGCTGGCATTCATATGAGCAGCTTAGTGGTTTATCTCCCCGCTGGCCGGAAGCAAACGAGGCCTGCATGATGTCCAGTCTGCGGGTGTGTGGACTGTAAATCTGGGGGTCAGATGGTGTGAGGCCTTCTCTGTCTGTTGCACTGATCTCTGAGCTAATGAAGACCCTCGTATATGAAGCTCTTTCTTCATCTCCATCCTGCTGGTACATCAAGCCCATACAGACGTAGCAGCAGAGTGATGGATGAGCAAGTGTGGACGTAGTGTGAAGGCCAAGCCCTTGATGAGTCACCTTCCTGTTTCTTCTTGCTTCCGTGCCCGACCTTTGTGCATTATGCAGAGCTTTGAATTTTTTAGGTCAGCCCAACACCTATTATTTGTCCACAAAGTGCAGACCTGTAAACACATGCAGGAGGATGTTGTCCGAAAGTTTAAACATCACAGGCCTCACCTTCATTAATATTTCAGGCTCTTTGTGTCTATTACAGGTCCTCCCAGTTCTCAGCCGAGCACTGTCCTCCTTTTCGCCTATCTTTGCTCTTTTTCTGTCTCGTTCTGCTTCTGTACATTTGTCCATCTCTTTAGCGAACATTGTTATTATTACTACTGTTATGTGTTTGCACCAATGAGTAACTTATGTATGGAACATTATATTTTTACTACGTGCTCATCTTCACAACATTCCTTGCCAATCCCAAATCTTTTTGCAGTATACAATTTTTTACGACAACTAAACCATGAAAAATGTTTCTAGTATTGCTTTGGCCGCCTGAGGTACTTTATTCAGAAAAGCTCATGGTTTGGGGCTTTTTTACTTTACGTAAGATGAGAAGATCGGTAACATGTTCATGTGTAAATAAGAAGCTATAGCCAGGAGCTGGTTAGCTTAGTTTACATAAAGTATAGCTATGCTCTGTCCAGAGGTAACAAAATCTGCAAACAAGTACATTTGATGCTCCTTAGCTCATTTATGAAAAGTGTGAAAGCCTCACACAGCACAAATTGTCATGTTGTCAGTGCTGGTAGGCTGACTTTGGTGTTTGTTTGTTTGTTTGTTTGTTTGTTTGTTTGTTTGTTTTTAAACCTTTGAATGGAGCCACAGTGTTTCCTTCTGTCTTTATGAAAAGTTCAGCTCATAACTCTAGCTTCATATTTTCCACAAATGTGACAGTGGTAGCCATTTTCTCACCTAAGTCTCAACATAGTATATCTTCCAAAATGTTGAACTAGTCCTCTAAAAAGAATAGTATTGTACAATATGGAAAAGGACCACAAGGGACAAAGAGAGAAGAAGTTCATCACATCAGATAGGGGGCGACATCTGGAAGCCTCCGTTGCCTTGTGTGAGAACCTTGCTCCATCTAGCAGTGTGAAGTAGCCAGCAAACACCGACAGAGAAAAAGTTATTTGAGTTGTAATGAGTGACCTTTCCATGAAGCAGCAAACATGCATTTTTATGCCAGGGCATAAATAGCTGAGCTACATAACAATTAAGGTAACCTTTCTGTTTGAATAAGAGGCAATTGCTCAGAGAACTGAAATAACATGAATGATAAATTATTTTTGTAACCCCAGTGCACAGACGGTGAAGAATAACGAACAATGAAGTGGGGGAGGGAGAAGTAGTGCCTTGTCTCAATTGTAAATCCCAGTTATAATACCTCGTTAAAAAGATTTGGGAAGGCGAAACAGAAGCAGACACAGTCTCTCTTTCTTAAAGGTAGACAGGTCTCAGTGGGATTCATTAATGTGTGTCCCGGTGGTAGTCTTCCTCTTACAGCACAATCGCCTGGGTTAGCGCCAATACTGAAATTACACCTAATTGGACAATTACTCAAACTCAGAAACCTCCTGCAATAAGCCAACAAGGCTCCTAATAAACACCTTGTCTTCTAATAAAAACAAGGAAGTCATTTGCGTCACCCAAGAGGCCCAATTTTTTTTTTATCTGTGCTAAATTTATTTTTAAAATAACTGCATGTGCTATGAATGAGAATATTAAAAAGGTGGTTGAGAAAGGGGAAAGAAAATGTGTGCCAGAGAGGGAGAGAAAGAAAGAAAGAAAGACAGCAATGCAACCCTACCTTAGGCTCAGTTTTGCAGTCTGCTCTCCTGGGGGAGAGCTCATTTGTTCCACAGATAACCGCACTGCACACTGCACTACTGTAATATTATTGCTGTCATGCCATGCCATAATGAAATAATTACTGTTTTGTCTTTCTTTCAACCAACCAAGCCTACTTTCTTCCCACTCTGTTGAACCCTCCCCCACCTACACTGGTCAAAGACATACTTCCTCTACACGTGAAGCATTAATTAAACAGTGACAGTCATAATAGATTTCTGTCAGCCTTGTCCTGTTTTCATACAGGTTGGTTAAAGTGGCTGGTGGACAGCTATGAATTCAAAGGGATGCTGAGCAATATTAGCTTATTTCTTCTCTTGCAGAGAGTCAGATGGGAAGATTGACACCACTTTTGTGTGTGCCCATTAAATATAAGGCTACAGCTGGTTAGCTTCCAGTCTACACTCTTGGTTAATATTTAGAGTGTCGGCACGAGGGTGGTCCAGCTCCAAGATAGCGCCAATAAATTTTCAAACTATTCCTTTAAGTTTGTTGCAAAGTTGTAATATTGACACCACCCCCCCACCCTCCACCAGCGGTAATTATTTTGAGATGAAGCTTAGATACACTTCTATAAATCTGATTATTTCACATCTCTGCTTTTCTGTTGCTATAATTCCAAGCATGTAAGAATAACCGAGGCCGAGTCTGACCTTTTAGACTCGCAGACTTTTTTTTCCCTTCATCACTTAGCTTAAAAGGCCTTTTATTCACAGTTGATTTTGAACCCATCTGTCCTCACTCTGACCTTTTTTATGGTGTGCACCACTCCGGAAAGTTAGCAACCATTTTCACATCTTGCTACTAACGTTAGACAAACAGACAGATGAATAAATAATCACAGTTGACCTCTCACAACTAGGGACAGCGGTCTAACACCTCCACTGGCAAGGGTTCACCAAAATGCCACTCTTCTGCCATTGCAGTTGAAAGAAAAAAGAGGTGGAGGGGTGGGAGGGAGAAAAAAAAGAAAACCGTCGGGAAGCAGGAATGAGAACCCACAAGAGGTGGACAGTGACAAATGGTGTGGAAAAAACAACACAGGCAGCCATCTGAAGGGAAGACAAGAGTAATACTCACAAATAATTAACTGGGTAAATATTGGAGAGCAGACTGACTAATTACTTCACACGTCTCACTGCGCTCTCATTATTGTTGCTGTCGCAGTTAACCCTTTCCTACAAGGCGTGGCGGTGCAATGACCTAAACGATGCACAGGAAAGAGGATGAATCGCTTTTCTTTTCTGTATTCTTATATATTCATGCTGTTGAAATCAAAAAGGAGAAGAAACACACAGGAAATACATTTCTGGCAGGATTTAAGCCGAGGCTCTTTCAAAGATACATGATGAGGGAATGAAATTTGAAGAACCACACTGCTGGTTTTGTACTGTGTGTTTTAGCTTATTAACTACAATTTTTAGTAACTACAAACTGGCCCAAAGCACAACTGAGAAAGAAAGAAGAGAAGAGAAGTCAGACAGCAGTAGCTGGGATGTGCAATTCAAGGCAGTAAATATACAAAAAAAAAAACAAAAAAACATTTGCAACTTTCCTGGAGCACAGCCATCAGTTTACATCTACAGAAATATGCAGAAACTTAACTGTGTATGTTGCCAAAAACTGTTATTTGGGGGGGAAAAATTTAGTCTATACCACATCTCAACAACATCTCAGTGTTATCCTCAGAGGATTAAGTTTTTTTCAGTTGTCATGGAGATTTCTCAGATACTCACAAGTCATCCTAATAACACCGGGACATCAACGAAGTTGTCGTGGAAACTCAAGTCAGGCTAGTGATGACACTGTTTCAGTGAAATAGCACATTTGGTTACCAGTTTATTGGGCACAGCTACCTGAAACTAATGCAGACATACATCCTGTAAGAAATCCTACCACCAAAGTTAAATGTGGGTTCAGAGTGTTTTTAAGATTATTCTCCTGTATGTTGATTCACCATTATAATCTTCATAAAAGTAGGATTTAGTGCAGAATTGCTGTAATAGACAAAATGTTTGCTATGTAGACCTTATAAACTGGCAAATGAGTGTTTGTACACAGGAAAACAGGTAAAATAAATGGGAGCCCAGCCACAGTTTTTGTCTAACGGGAGCTAAATTGGTTTAATTGTGCAACTCCTCTGCAAAGACCTCCTCACTAATATTCACTCTTGTGTTTGAGTGACTTCTCACTTTTTCTTTTACTGCTGTTTTGTGTGTTTTATAAATTAATTGACCCATGGTACCTTGAGTCTGGTGTTTTATGTATTGATGAATTAAACGTTCAAGTTAGAATAGAGCAGTTCTGACTAACAAAAAATCAGGAGCATCCACAAGCTCCTACCTGTGAGCTCTAAAAGGTTGTGCATGATGAAAGAGATGGAAGTTGTGTAATTAACCATACAGTAGGTTGGCAAAACGCAACATGCTGAGAAGACAGATGACAGCAGAGAAGTCCTGTGCAGCTATTAATCTGTGGGAGTGATTTGGAAAGTTTCTATATGTTTTGACACAAAACTGGTCGCCACAGGAATTAATGGTAATGGATGCGAATTCAGGCAGCTCAAAACTGAACACATTTTAGAGCCACCATCCCAGCCTGCATAGAGGCATGTATGACACTGAAAACATAGATGCTGGGTCTAATATTTGCTTTCAGATCAGAGGGGAGGGGATATGATCTGTTTGTGCCTCTGTGCTGGTTCATTGTACGCTGGAGTTCCAGCCGACAGTCCTCAGGTAAACTGGTGAATCTCCCCACACAAGGACGTTTCTCCAATAATCTACAAGGCGGTGGTTAATGACAGCAGCTGTGAGGCAGGCATGCACCACTTCCAAGCTGATTTAAGTTTAACGAGCCACTCCAGAGTGCTATTGATTCAAATCTATATTTGACAGGATACACTGTGAGCATATATTAAATGGATAAGAACACCTCTTGGACACTCAGAAAGCCTTGCCAAATGGAAGAGAAAGCATTAAGCAAAGATAGTGTGTCTTTTGTTGAGTGATCAGTGGTATGCCAGTGTGTGTGTGTGTGTCTGTGTGTGTGCGTGTGTGTGCGTGCGTGCATGTGAGTGAGACTCCATGTTTTACCTTGTTTTTGACATTTTCTTTTCAAAAAAGACTTCAGACAGCATTATAATTATCATCTAACCTGCTCACAGCAAGTTTTTGAAATGATTTAGAAGGCATTCTCATTTTAATTATACTTGATGTTAAAGAGAGTGATGAGTTTCATAATGATCCTACATTTACAGCCTGAATGATTCTTTTAAATGGGTTTATAGAGGCGAGTCTTTGAGATAGCTATCACTTTGCAAAACACAGGCCTATTATTAGCATATCACTCAGTTTTTTTGATTGAGAAATTACTTGATGTGGTGGAAGACGCTAAACGGCCCCAGTGAATCATGTGAGTTGTGCTTTAAATACAGCTACAAGCCAGTTGTTACCACTTTCAATCGATTACCAAGCTGTTGAATGACCAAGACGGACTCAAAGATGATTCTCTGATCTGTCTATGTATTCTGTCAGCAGTTAAATTCACTTTATTAGATATTAATGCCATCATGTAAGTGAGTAATCTAATCTTTTTCAGTGATATTTATCCATACCTGACTTATTAATGGATGTTTTCAGTTTTTATTTGCATGCAAATTTGTTTGTTTTCAAACAAAGATAGTGTGTCTATTATTCACTATGCTTTATATTAGAGCTATAATTAGAAGTATATTTGAATTTTGAGAGCTTTTTTGGTTCACTTCCAGAGGGTACAAAAAAAAAGTTCAAACAGCACAAGAGCCACTTCAGCTAACTGATTGAAGAGGCAAAAACTATCTTTGATCAAATGCTTCTTGCAAAATAGGATCTCATGTGCTGCACTGGATATTGTTTAAATAGCTTTTGTTTTGGGAAATAACATTGGGGATGTCCCAGTAATGATTTAAAAAAAAACATTCATTGGCTATGCTTGGTGCAAGCTATAAAGCTGCTGACAAAAGAGTTTTTATTTTATTTAGTTTTGTTTTTGGACAAAATGCACTCTCATCATTTATATAAGAACATCACAAAGACTTCAAAGTGACTCCAATATTTCTGTTGCTGCTGACTGAATTCACAGATGGGAAAAGCTAATTTAACAACTAAAGAGCCCACAATAAAAAGTAAAAAGTAGTGACATGCAATGGTCATTAACAAAATCGAACCTATCGTAATACTAATACAATTACTGTGGATGATCTGCATATGGTGTCTGATATTTTCTGATGACTGACAACAGATTACACAGTTTGCATTAACAATAGATTTCTCTGTATATTAAAAAGTAAAGGGGTGAACAATTCCAGCACTAGGGCTGATAAACACAATAAATAAATAAGCAACTCACTCCTATTGTACCCTTTATTGTACAGTGATTATGCTGTTAGAGTAGATGAGGTGTGTGATTGTTAGTTTCATGCATGAGAGGATGATGAAGCCTCCTGGAAGCACAGTCACCTCGAATTAAGAGAATGCATACGGAGGTCAATTTCAAACTGCATTTGGTTCAAGTGGTCACCATAGCTTATCAATTCACTTGCATTTTTTTGTTTTCTTTCTTCACCATGCAAATAATGGAGATGTTAATCAGTTGTGAATAAGGTTGCTGTGCTCCCCTGGTCCAACGCTTCGGCATTAGCACAGTTCATATAAGGATTTGTAGCATTTAGAGAATTTGTTCTTTAAATATTAAAGTTTTTCTCACATAGCCTTGAAAAACATAAAATGCCCATATAAACTCTTCAAGTCAGAATCATATGCTGTATTTTTATCAATTAAACCAGGTTATGAATGAATCTATAACCCCAATACCGTTTGCCATTCAGGGTAATATAACTTATCCACTTAATAAAAGTGATGGTTGAGAAGTAGCTTCATCATTTCAAGCTTTCGTTTTTGTGCTTTATAGTTGACAAAGAAAGCCTTAGTGTGCTTAGCAGCAGCTATAAGAAGCACTAATTTTAAGTAGCACTTAGAGAAATTGCACGTATGGGTCAATAACGTAAGGACGACAAAATATATGCACTGAACAGTACCTGAATCATAACCCAAGTAAAACAAGAGAGACTCGCAACCTGCTGCATTTCTGTTTGACAAGAGCTCGACAATCCCTGTTACTGAGCGAGGCAGTAGAGGGTTTGAGAGAAGCGCTATTCTCTTCACTTTTATGATCTTTAAACCTTTTTTTTTCATCATGGTAAGCTGTGTGAAATGAAATTAAAAATGCCTGCTTGATTATATGCATTTTTGAAGTGAGGATAACAAATGTTTTCAAAATCCACGATGAATTGGAATCTGTTTTCCCCACCAACCCAACTGACAGCTTCCTAATGCTGCCACATTAAAGTGGTTTTCCAGCGCGTGTGATGCAGCTTTAACTAGGTCCCGGGGGCATTGTTAGTTATCATTGCCTACTGCTGGAGTGAGCCCCGGTGAAAGCAATTTTAGCTTTCCTCCCAATCAGTGGTGCAACATGAGAGATGGCCAACGAGAACAAACGGCCCAGCTCACCACTTCCCACCGCCGATCTTATCTGAAATGCTGCTCCTGTCCCGAAAGGGCCTACTAACGCAACAGCCCACCCCCTCCCCTAAAAGACGAGATGGTTGGCCCCAGGCCCTCCCAATTCATGCAGATATCCGTAAATTAGACTCATAGAGACAGACCAAAACGTCCTCTGAGGGTATTAGACATGAGCACTTATGCCGCCGAACATGTGAGAGGCTTTCTGGGAGTGCAGAGGGTATGATCAAAATACATGAAAATGCCATCATGAAGTCCCACCACAGCCAAGGGTTTACATGTTTCTATTTTGGCCTGTTGTGCATGTTCTACTACGGCGTCAATGCACTCGTACCTACAGGCAAGGTAAATTCAAATCAAAAATAATGATTTTTCTACCTGCTGCCTGTGATGTATTTATTTCTTGCAATGGGAAAAATGTTTTCCAAGAAGACAGCTCTGCCGTTAGAGTGGCGTAAGTGATTTAAAGTGCACAAGTGATGTTTCAAAAAGTTGTTTTATAAGGTCCTGAAAATGTGTGTAATTATGGATGGATGCCCTCAGCGATTCCTCATAATCATTATGTTTGTGGCAATTAACTCTGCTAATGCACCAAAATAACTGAAGAAAAACGATGAGACCTTTTTAAACCTGGTGTTCTAAACCCGTCCATGTACATACCAAACATGTTTAAGTGTTGTGTGTGTTTTGATCGTGAGTGAGTGAGAGCCACGTCACTGTCAAAACAACCAATTTCTCTGGTTCTCTGAACTGAATCCAAATGTGAAGGAATCAATTAATCTTACTGAGGACAGTTCTTTATGTGTTTTGTCCAACAGCAGGCAGCAAACAGACTACGGCTGATGCCCTTAATGTCACAAGAGCACACAAACACGCACATTAAAGGACCGTATCATTGTTTTTTTTAACGCTCTTTTACCACAAATTGCCATTATTATGTATTACAGACAACTACTTTTGAAAACCATAGTATAAGTGTGGATGGGTTTCAAGTCCAAGCAGCCACTTGCATTATCATTCTGCAGTGATGCAGCTTGAGGCAAATTCCTGTGGGTTGCTGCTGTCAAGTGCTACTGGGAGAAATATCCTGGACATCAGAGTTTCCTGTTGTAGTGAACCTTTGTGATGAAAGAAAATTAGCATTAATGTTTTCACCATGTTTACTTACTGCTGTTTTTCTGGATTTTATCCACGGAAAGCATAGCTTCTAAAGGCTCTTACTACGTACTTTGTGGTTGTTATTGTTCTCAACATATCACAATGTCCAACACTATATAATGCAATGAATTATAAATGTATGAAAAAGGAAAAAGATGGACAAAAATAACAGAAACAAGCAGATGAGAGGTGGGGTGTGAATAAAATGGGACTATGAATTGTTGAAAAAGGGGAAAATGATATGTATATTTCTCATTAAGTATATTAGATAAATATTACAGATGAAACAAGAAGGTCTCCATGAGATGAGATTCTCCCCTTGTCAAACCTTGAAATTTGGTTGAACAAATTGCTACCAAGATTTTTTAAAACCCACTGGTGTAGTTTGAGAAAAAAAGTAAAAATAAAATACTGACAACTGTTGTACTGTGATAAATGTAACTGTCCAAAGGACAGTAATTTTGGAATTTCTGGTTTCAAGTTGGTTGTTGTTTTCTGTCGTCATTTCATAAATGTTTGAGTCCATAATGTTATTTAAAAAGTATTAAAAATGCAATAAATAGGATGCTAAGAAAGGTAAATGTACACCTTTAAAAACTGATGTTTGGCCAACAATCTAACGCTATTTTACAATGTTCATTTGATGTAATATGAAACAAGTCACATGACCACGGTTTAGTTCAGGGTCACACGTGTGGGATTGTGAGTCAGATGTAACACGGCTGCAGAGAGAAACGCCAACATTGCCAGAGAGGAAAAGACATGGCCTAAAAAACCTAACTATTCTACATGGTCTGAGAGGCGCACACAGGAACTGTAACTTATGAGTTTTATTTTGTTTCATATTTGTTGCTATTATTTGTTGAAGTCCGTTGTATGGACGGTTTAATACAGTGTTGTCGTAAGCTAGCATATGGGACCCGTCTAACAACAGATAACTAGCTTGAAAGGCTTTTTGGAATCCGTCTAATTGGAGATGTTTTTGTGAAACTTAGTGTATTTCTGAAATGTTTGTGTGTCATTTATTTTCACAGTTTTGACGGTGTTGGCTGACCGAAGAGCAAATAAATGTTAAAAGACATCTGTATGATGCATGGCCTTCTATACATACATATATATATATATGTATATGTATATATATATATATATATATATATATATATATATATATATATATATACACACATATATATGTCTCACAATAATTTTAACTGACAATAAGTTAGATTTTCTTCCTCAATGACATGAACAGAAACTAATGACTGCCTGAATAAACTACATTCGACAGACCTAAATATGGTGCATTGGAAAATGATCGTGATAGAAAAAAGCTACAACACAAAAAACACCCCTTTAATCTTATAATCTTTACTCCACACATGTTGACAGTGATGAAATAATAATGAATAAAACCAGTTTGGTGCCTTCATGGTGAATAAAGCTCTAATTACGTCTCCCTCAGCCACTATAGCTTTTATGGGCCTTGTAAGGCTTCTTCTTCTTCTCCTCTCCCACATTCTTCTACTTCCTCTTTCCAGAGTGCCGGCGAGTTCACTAATATCAGATGTCAGATAACCCAGGTGGAGGAAAAAGAGAGTGGTCTTAGAGACAGGCTGAGTTATGTGGCTGTCTGAGGTCTTATTACCACTGCACTGCCTACAGGCAGCTTACCCATTAGGGAATACATCGAGCATCGCTCATACATTAACTCAACTTAAACAGCTGATCAATACTGGATATTTTGTGAGTTCTCCCAAGTAGGAATCACTACATGACACCATGTGATACATCCTGCCGCTCCACCAATACACATCCTTTTTTTTTAACCTCATTTGATGTCATTGCAGTATTGCAGCAGTGAGTGCTTTTATGTTTTATTTTGAAAAAAACAGAAACAAAATCTTTAATGGAGTTTGGTTTCAGTGTGCTTGTCTGTATATACTGCTATTTTATGCATCAGAAAATAATCATTTCTTGGCACAGTGGGTCACAACTGAGTTTGTGGACGCTGATGATTAAGATAAAAACACATTGTGGTGTATTGAGGTAAGTGACCTGCCGCTCTGTTCAGATAAGATTCCAATTAATCCGGGCTGAATTGCAGTAATGTAAAATAAAGATAATTACTAAATCACCAGGCTACATTGCTTTGATAGATTTTTGTTACTCAATGTTATTGCTGCAAGGAATAAGAAATTAAATGGATTATATCACAGCATTTTCAGATGGATTACAACTGCTTTTAAATAACCGCAAGAGCAATTTCATCAGCCCTGCAATTCGAGAAGCCACTGACAGGCACTGCATGATTCAAATTGAACTTGCTCTCATCATTTTAATAAAGCGCTTCAGTCTTCACCCCCAGCAGGCACACACGCACAGACACACACGCACACACACAGAAACACATGCACAGACTATACAAATTGTGCACACCGTAGGCACTGTTTAATCTAGAAAAATAGACACACATTTATAAAACACGTATAATTCCTACAGAAAGCTGCTCCTGTTTGCAAAACTTACTTAAATGTTTTGAATGACGCCATGAAACAGTGTAAAAAGCAGATATGTGATTTTGATTTTTTTTTATGCTTCCACTGAGTCTTCAGTGAGAGCCGACACAACATCGGGACAATTTGTAGTCAGACATCTTCAATAAACATGGCCCCTGTGAGAATTGTTTGTGCGTTTGAAGTTCAAGGTTTAAAAACAGTAAATAGTGGACAAGTAATCAAAGGCATGTGATGAGAGATTTCACGGGTGGTTATCTCCAGGTCCTTGCTGCCATTTCTGTGTGTGCCGGGAGATTGTGGAGAACTCGGCGTGCCAAGCGCCCAGGGCTGCAGCAGTGACTGCTCTCCTTTAAAACCATGCTGGCACAGAGCCCCCTATCGAAGCCAAGGCCTGACTCCGTAAGCATTCATTATGGCATCCATTAGAATAAACATCTCAACCTCCCCCAAGACCAGCTCCCTTGCTTTTAAGTGCCATTTGACAAGGCTGCATCCAAGCTGCAAAATGAGAACAGTGCCCACATTTTATTGTATTTATTTATTCATTTCTGTATTTAGACTTTTTTCAGACTGAGTTCTCCTACTGTTTTTACACGAAAAGCTTTTAAATGTTTATCTCAGAGTGTTCCTGTCTCTATGGAAAACTGACTGTAGTGCCAACAAAGAGTGGAAGAGGGCCTAATTGCTAATCTGTGCTCTTCTTAAGTGCATCGACACAACAGCGTAAGGTGCATTTGTGTCAGCACTTAAAGTTATTCATCTAACATATACAATGTTTAAGCCACTTAAATCTGTTTTGTGTGCAGCTCAGGGAATATGTGAGTACCGCACTAAAAGCTAACGCAGATATGATTTTAAATCCGAAGGATCCAAACAGTTTGTGTTCTAATCTGAAGAAGTTTAGTCATGGTGGGCTACAGAATGCCATTTACTTATTGATGCAATCAATACAGGCAGGCTGATGGTAAATATTCCACAAAACCTCATGAAAGAGGTTGCCAGATTAGAAAAATCATAAATAATGCAAAGTCAAGGGATCCATCGGGATGACTGTCTACTATTAGATATACTTTAAGTACACATGATGCCCAGACTGAGTTGGGTTTGTTTGTGTTGCTAGTGTGAAATCTAAAGGCAGAAAACAACTTTCTATTTTAGGTCTACATTCACACTCAGTCCACAGCTTTCTTGTTTACCACATTGTTGAAGACAGATGAGCTTGGGATCTCGAGTTTTCATGTTACGTTTTAAATTCAAAAGAGAGGATCGCAATAACAAAGTGCAAACCTCAATGTGAGAAATTTGTCTCTTCCCTGCTGCAGCAGCGCGTCTGCCAACAAGCCCTGTTTGGGTAGAACAACGGAACAACAAAAAGACAACAAAAGGGAGCACTGAAACAAAACACCAGGCATTATCATCACCATTATTGACAATAGCAACAGCAGTAATAACAACAACAAAGGGCATCCTGGGATATCAAGTCACATTTGTTTCTCCATTTGCTGTGTGAAACGTACTGTAATAAGGCTGCCTTTCCACTTTCATTTGGAGTGCCAGAGTTGTCAGCGGGCCATGGACAGGAGGGTTTCATCAGCTCACTTTTTACCCAGCCAACTTCACTCTCAACCTAACTAGGCCAGCAGGCCTGACACTTTGTGTTGGAGTACAGAGTCTCACATAAATGAAATGCAGATGATTGGTAAAATGATACGATACACAAAAGCAAGTGTCATCAGGCTGTCATGTCTGCCTTGTTCCCCCCTTGGTGTGTAGTTGCTTGCCTTGGGCCACATGGACTCTCCTCCTCCCTCCCTCCCTCCCTCCCTCTCTTTCTCTCTCTCTCTCCACATGCAGTCCAGGGACGCCGGCCGTCTGACTGACTGACAGGCAGAAGGATAGATGAGCCGGATTGGGCTGCGTATGCCCCTTAATGCAAACAGAGAAATAAGGGGAGACCGGCAGTCAACAACTCATAAGTAAATCTCTTTAAAAGAAAGTGAAACAGAAGCCCAGACAGTGACTATAAAACTTTAAAAAAAGAGCATCAGGGAGGTTGAGAGAAAGAGAAAGCCATGCTGTGTCTTAGTGTGTGACAAAGACACTGAGTGAAAAGAGATAAAGAATGAGTGGATTACAGATTATGAGACTATTTCCCATCGCCTGCCCCTCAGGCCAGTGTCTGAGTTTCAGATTGGGTCACCAGGATATTTACATATTAGGGATTTACTGCTGGTATTCTTCAGCAATACTAAATCAGCAGTGTGTGAGTCTGCCTGATGTACTAGCGATCACATCTGCCTAACCTAATTAAGTAAACACCTCTGCAGCGCTGAAGGATAGGCGTCGTATTAGATCAAAGGTTCTCTTCTTCTCCCTCCTTTTGGAAATTCTAAACAATGGCGCAAGATCATTTGAATAAAAGCTGACCTCACTATGAATTTTGCATTTGATTTAGGCCAGCAACGAAAATAAATCTGACAAAATTCTTACTGTGTATTGCTCTCCTTGCGTATAGAGTCATATTAATATATGAATATATATTTGATTGTTCTTATATCTACAACTATTTCCAGATAATAATTGGAACTAATCACCCACCTCTGACTATTAGTTCTGCCTGCAAGTCCATCAGTGCCCTCAGCAAACAACAGGGGGAGCAGTGAGGAGAAAACACTGGTGGTGTTTGGTGAAAATTAAGCAAATTGGATCATTTGCTGCTTGGATGCAGTAGAATGATGTTTCTCCTCAAATTTACAAGTAAAGTACCTAATAATGCCAAGCAATTAGGAAGGACTGTCACTACACAACAGGGACTGGAGTGATTGCTAATGTGGATTAGGCTGCATTATCCAGCCAGTGGAAGGAGAGGGGTTTGACACTGAAAGGTGGTGTTCTACGAGCACCAAGGACAATGCCTTAAATGCCACACTTCAGCGAGAAGGGATTTGTCTCTAATTAATTTTCAAAGATTTCTGTCGGCCATGTTTCTGAAGGCCACCCTGTTGGAACCTCAGCAGTGGAGTGCCCTAAAGTAGTTAAAGCCCCGAACAAATGCTCAGCATCATTAAAAAAAAACTATCGAGTATCTTTTGTGTCCTCCTCTCCCTCACTGCATTATCTACAGTAGCTCCGCTTATTAAGCCACCCTCATATTGTCAATACATGAATAGAAATTGGTAGTTTAAATTTTTCAGTTTTAATAGTATGTCTTTTAGCTATTGATGTAACTTGCACAGTTACATCAACTTCAGGAATATTTCAAGCATATTTCTGTGTGTTCCCTAAACTTTGCAGCATAAACGGGCTACTTTTTCATCACGGAACTGGCTGCAGGACAGTTTATCTGAGCTCTGCCATCTGACGAAAGGGTTTAGTGGCGACGAGGGATGTGGTTCTGGATGACAGATTTTAATTACAGGAACACAGGCCAGTGACACTCGAATGACCAGTCGCAGCTTACCATCAGCCAATCACCGCTGATAACCAGATGATGAACGCACAGCGACCAATTAGCTGTGAAAGGGCAGCAGTGCCACATCAGCTATAGTGCTGCTATGCTGCATGATCTTCATTGTAGGTGCAAATCTCAGAAGACAGACTGTAGGAGGCATGTCACAGTGGTTAGATGTGTGGACTGCCAGGTTAGTAAGCAGGCATCTGGATGTTTAAGGCCCAGTAACAGGTTCGAAATATGTTTTGGAGCCACATTACACTGTTTGAAAGCTTTTTCTTATTCACTCATGTAGATAATTATTAGTTTATGATCCTGCAGTAAGATTTAAGTTTCTGAAATTCTGTTTTGTTGCCTATAAGAGGAATATACACACTGAATGCAATTGTCCATTTTGATATTGCCGTTACTATACTTATTATTATAATTTAGGAGGCAGTTATAACATTTTCTCATCTTTTATATGTCTTCACGTGGCCATATTAATCAGTTAGGGGGTTTAAAAATTGAACTCTTGGGCCTCCACTGACTTTGCCACCTAGAACTCTCTATTAAAATATGTATACACCCTTTCGCTTCCAAAATGTTACTAATTCAATCGCAACAGGTATTTGCACTGTGTGATGGGATAATAGCTATCATGGCAATTTCATTTCACAGCTTTATTGAGCAATGTGCACCACATGAGAATATTAGTTTGCTAATAATGCCAGACCCAGTTATGCTGATATAGCAGTGCAAGTTCCTTTTCATATTTGCAATGAGTCACATAAAGACAACCAATTGATATGCAGTGAACCTGAACCTGGTTGGGTCTCTCCTGGATGTGGTGTTTGTCCAAGTTCATTCATTTTCTGGCATCTAGGTTTAAACTGGGCCGGATGTGGTTAAAATGTTAATATATTTTAAGATCTGACATGTCACAGATGACTTTATTTCCACATGTAGCTGTTTAACATTAATATCACCAGTAATTATTTTTAACCAGGATGCCTAAAGTTTTCTTTTTTCACCTTTATGTCACTTGGTATGTTCCAGTAATATTATTTTAAAAAATCCTTACATTTTCCATCCTTCTAACTCAAAAGTTAAAATTCCAGCAGTTTTCACAGAAACGGCACATTTTTTTTCAGTCAGTCAGTGTTTGATGGTATGTTGTCTGCTACAAGCACACACACAAAAAAGAGTTTACTGCAAAGTACACAACAACTTTCAACAGCCGCCTTCAGTGCTTGATCACTCATGAGTACAGCTGTTGTAGCGAGTGCAGTTAATATCGTCAACTCCAATCATATTTGCTTTAGACCAGTGGTTGCTCCAGTAGCGGAGCCATGCGAGGCTGCGAGTGTGTGATGCTCAGGCTAACAGCAGCACACAGCAGAGGCCTTTTCCTGCTTTACACAGAGCATAGAGTAGAACGTGAGCAGCTACATTCTTGTTATTCTGTAGTCGCAGCCTGCTGGTCTGTAGATACATAGGCGTCTGGGCGAGTGGCTGGGAGTAGTGCTGTGTGAATGGTAACACCCAGGACAAATTACATGGCGAGAGGAGAGGGGCCTATCCCCCGCTGAGGCATGGTGGCATCACAGGGGCGGAAAATGACAATTCCTTGAAAAGGTCATACAAGATGCCTGCACTGTGATACGAGCTTACAGCCAATCTGACAATCTTAATTCAAATCATGACATTCCCCCCAAAAGTAGAACGTTTTCATCTCCCCATGTCAGAACAGCAGTCTGACCTTTAGCATGTAAGAACTTCACTGAGTTTTAACAAATGCTAATCAGAGCCCTTCATTAACAGGTCCCTCGCAACCCCCCACTCTTCTGCCTCCCATTTGCAATTTATGTATTTCACACTGAAATTCAGCAGACTAATAGGATTTCTGTTATATTCTTTTATTATATTCTTTTAATGCATCTATATTCTCTGTGAATTGAGACATTTAAAATTGACATGATGGATTTTAATATGGCAAAGTGGTCATGATGAATGGGTGGATGCAGATGCTGTAGCATTTCATATTGTCCATTTTAAATAAGCTAGTAATCTCACATTATTCATGCAAGTATGTTGTGTTTATTTCCTGTTATTTTCCCCATATCAGCCTTTTTTTTAATCTTTTAAATTGGAAGAAAGCATTTGACAATGAATTTCATGCTTCAACCAGCCTCCTGTTCGCATGACCAGTGTTGCCCCACACCTTAATACTACCGCAGATGAAATGTCATGGAATATTCACCTGCAGAGTTGCAGACCTTACCTCTGTTCATCTGTTCCTATGCTCTTTTTATTCTTTCATTCATTCTCTCCCTGTCTCTCTCTCTCCCTATGTGCGTGTTTTCTTTTACTGTTTTTTTTAGTAAATCTTAGTCAGATTATATCAAGGTTCATAAGCAAAAATTCATCAGGACATTTTACCTAAACTTCACTTCACTTAAAAAAATAAGTAAATTGTCACAATATCTGCCCTTAAATTCCTGCATTTTTTTGCATGAAGCACATTAAGAGCTGTTCCTTTTGAGATTTGACAGATACCAGAGCTTAAGTTTTGACAGTTTATCATCATCACTTCTTGTCCGTTCCAGCCCTGCCATTACCGGCCATTGTTAAGTGACCCCATCTGAAGTGGTTTGGTCCGGCTGAAATTGTAGTCTGTTGTAATAATAGTTCACAAAGTGCCAGTCTGTAGAGCATTACCTGCATGTGACAGCTGTATTTGCAAAAGATGAGGACAGAAAGAAGTCTTGTGAGTCCATCTGTTGCTCTGAGAAATAGTTAATCCTAGTGAAAAACGTGCATCTTAGTTTTATTCAGATTTTGTAAGGTTTTTTTTTTAAATATCTGGGCCATTCACAGGCATCCTTTGACTCTGTGTCCTTTATTAAAAGCTAATTCAAGATACGGTAAAACAGTGTGTACAATATGAACTATACTGATACGCCACCCTTTTAGGGATTTTTTTTTTTTTTTAAGTACTTTCAGCAGAGATTTATGCAAACAGCATATATGCTCTCTGGGTAAGTGTATCCCAGAAGAGTGTTGAGGCACGTTCCAACTGCACACCTCATTTGTTACACATCGCGTATTAGTCTGAGTCATATTCCTTGTATGCAGATTGTGATTTATAATCAGCGCAGTCGATGGAGAAGCATAACTTGAAACATCAGAACAACAAAAGAGTCATCTCTTTAGAAGGGATGTTGAATCTGAATGTCCCTTGAGGTCGATAAATGATGACCAGCAACTTGTCAGGTGTGGCAAGGCATCAGTAATTTTGCATTGAACGCACAACAGGGCGGACCAACTACCAGACTAGGTTCTACATACTTCAGTACAGTAGACAGTGGTATGCACCTAAAAGGGAGTGCTGGATGTGCATGTAGCTGAACTAGCCATCCCGACTTGTTTTTGTGCATTTCTCACTTCAGTGTGAACAGTTTTGGAGTGTTAGTAGTGAGAGTGGTCACATTTTTCATCTTGTTCTTTGTGACATATGCAATACAAACAGGCCTTCTGAGATCCATTATTAGTAGACGGTCTGTTTGTTTCCTTCAAGTCTGCATAGTTATGAATATCTGTAATTTTAGGCTGTTAGTCCCTTTAAAACCTTAAACATTTGGGAAAACCCAACTTCCACAATGTTTCCATTCAGAAACCCAAAGCTAGCTACCCTAGCTTGTTAAACTTAGTAGTGTATTCATGTTTGGATTCTGCTATTGCAGATGAGCACTGTTTAATTCAACATCTGCGCTGGTTCTGCATATTGTAAAGGAGATAGTATTAGCTGTTACACTTTTTTGGAACCAGGCAAATGACAAGACAGTTAAAACTAACACAGTAAAATGTCAACCTAAAACATACAATTAGTTGTGCGGTTATTCCAATTGAGGCATGGCTTTAGGAATGTACAATGCCAAAGAGTTACACACCTTGTGGAGTTCTCAAATCACAGCTGGAGCAAAGCAGCAACTAACAATGTTGGCCCCTAAGCTGGTTAACTGTCTGTGTGGCCGCTGCGATTGGACTGATATTGCAAACTATTTGTTGGCCATCCCACACAGATATTGCACCAATCTAGTTAGCGATATTGTCTGTCAGAACCACAGATTTACCCTCCTGAGAACAGTAATGCAGGAGATTCTATCATGACAGCAGAATAAGCGAAAACTGCCATTTCTTATTTTTGGTTATTACAGTTTTGACCAATTTAGAATACAAGTCAAAGCAAACACCAAGTACAGTCTTACACAGTCCAATACAACAAATATATCTTACATTAGCATAATATTATGTTTCTCAGTTATCAAAAATGTGTACATTTAATGATAGGTTTATAATTGAGATCGTGTGAAAATGTGATGTTCACAAAATTCTTGAATGAATATTTGCTCAGATTCCAAATCTGCAAGGAGTACTGTGATCCAAAGGGCTTGTTTAAGATATTCACAGAAATATTCACACAATCCATTCACCAGTGAGCTCTGATCTGTGTTGCATTGAAACAATCCCGAGCTGCGGATGAAATCTAAACATGGGCAGCAATAGCAGCGGGCTTCACTGTGGACCAGAGGAGATAGGGCTGCAAAGCCCTCCTCACAGCTGGGTGCCCAGATTAATAGGCAAGATAGACGTAGTGTATGTGTTTACTCATCACTCTGATTGCGTCTGTCTGGGACAAAGGCTTTATTTGAACAGGTCAGGATTGTAGAAGACTGTATGAGGAGCATTATAAATGAAGATATGCTGAGAGGCCTTGGTAACAGGATAATGACATTCACTCACTTCCATCATAAGACACACAGCGAGCTCATCCTTCACATCAGCCCAGCTTGAGCCACCTCTGCATCTGCATATTTAAATCTACTTACAGTATCATACACAGTTCCCCATTCTCCTCTCGAAAACCATCCCACCTCTTCAGAGGAGAAAAGGCCTTTAATATATGAAATGCCGATGCTGCTGTGTCAGTTGGTGAGAGTTCAGGTTTTACAAGGAACAGCACTTCAGGATGTGACCTGGCGCCTTGCATATCTTCTGTTTCATTGTAGCGTTTCTTTTGCCGAGGTTAATGAGCTTGACACCGGGTGCCCCCAGCCTGCTCGACAGGCAGAGGTGCCTCGCACTCCTCCCTCTATTCTCCCTGCATGCCGTCAACCTGCAGCCCAACATCTCCTCGGCTGAAAGCAGCAATTCCACTTAGCACATGCAGTCAGGGGAAAGTTATCAAGCAGCAGAGTGGTCACCTGTGCTTTTCAAGGCTGTTCAGCAAGGTCATCCACTCATCGACGAGCTGTTTCTACTCGGTTTGTCAGTCGGAGCCTCTGAGGGATTAATTGTCCCCGCTCTGTCTTATTCACGGTCAAACTGATCCATGACTTTTCTCTTCCACTTACGGTGCCTGCTAATCATTAGAAGAATTTTTAACAATGCACTTTTTATTTTTTTAACCAATTCAAATTATTTAATTACAACCAAACATAAGCCAATTTGAAGGGCCTATCTGTAAATCTATGATCTCATGCATTTTTAATTGAACATGATTGTAGCATTAACAGTTGAATATGCAGCCGGCCTTTTCTCACATTCGTCTCAGCCTTAAGTGAAAGTGCCTTAAATTAAAAGGCTATAGAAATCAATACAAGCGGCATCCATGAGAGAGCACATGTCTTCGACAGTCTGTCTCCTAATGCATCTCTCACCACACACTCCGCTCTTGTGTCTAAAAGCACTTAATGTGCAATAAGCCGCCGCCCACCTCCGATGCTGCCAAATACTGGAGATGACTTGTCTGAGGAAGCTTAAAAGTTTGGTCTAATGCTACATTAATGGATTATCCAGCCCTGCCTCTTTGTAAGAGTGAAACTTGTCATGTAGGAAAATGCTGTCAAACGATGCTTAATGTAAGCTGGTGCACAGCACATTTAGACCTTAGGTCCTGCTTTTATGTGATGCCACAAAAACGATTTTGACAAACATTTTACAGTCAAAGTACTTTCAGAAATTTGTGAATCTGGTTTACATTAATTAATTCTAAATCATAGTCTGCTTGCTCTCTGGCTGGCAATAGTCTACTGGAGTGGTTTTATTACATATTTCTAAACCATACCAAATAAAATTCATTTCAGAGGGAGCACAGGGGATGATTGGGAGCCTCAGAAACTAAGCTTTCTGACACGGACAGAGATGGAGGTCTAAGCTGTCCACTCTGGGTCATTTCCACAAAACAATTTGATACAGATTTCTTACTGGCAGAAGACCACCTGTTTTCTTCCTCTTAAAGGTGTAGTTCCTTTCTGGATTTATATCCCTCACCTTCCCTTCAATTAGAGGCTTTAGCCTACACATATACTTGAACGCACAGATTTGTAAGAGCAGAATAGTGAATCTGCAGCGCCAGCGAGTGAAGCAGCGGAGGACTGCATGAAAAGAACTCATTAAAACTGTGACTCACACATACAGACGCTACAGCTTGCACAGAGTTGAGATAATTGTGAGTAAATCCAAGGCTGTTGTCCAACAACATATTTCTAATTGTCCTTGCATGCGCACTTGTGTACACACACACACACGCACACGCACACACACACACACACACACACACACACACACACACACACACACACACACTGTATGAAGTGTAAGATCTTCCCCCACACAGTTAGAGTCAAAACTGAAAAATAGATGAGATCTTTGTCACTCAAATGGCTGTAGGTTTCTTAAGTGCTGTCAGAGTACGGTTGAGGCCAACATGCATTATGGAAGACGGTGCCTTGCTAAGCACCTCGGCTCTGTGCTTGGTCCATGGCACAAAACTGTCTAATGGAGTTGAAGACATCGTAGTTACTGTAGCAACCTCAGATTCTATAATAATATCTAAAGTTGGAAGCTAATTAATCTCGGAGGTATATCACAGGCTTAAGGCCACTCTGCACTGTCTGGTGCCACTAATTCCTTCCATCTGGGGTGGTGAAGAGCATTTATGGGAGTTTACCAGATTAGCCCCAGACACGGGATCTTTAAAGGGAACTGCTTGTTCTCTTCAGATTGGAGATCTGTCCTCCTTGCACAGCAGTGTGGGGGAAAGGCTAATAAAGCCCTATTGTATGCTTATGTGACTGGTTTGACTGGAGGGTTAAAAATGGAACCCGTTGCACAAGAGAAAGCCTTTTTTGTTACTGATGTGTAAAGCAGGACATGTATGGCATTCATTTAAATCTGTGTAGAGTGCATGCCTTTCCAATTACACTTGGCGGTGGATTTTCTTCCGGAACATGCACTTCCAGAAGAAGCTTAGGTCCATCGGTGGTAGATAAGCATCTGTGTTAACCAAAAGTTACAGTATTGCACATTTTGAAATTAGACTTATCTAAAAGTTGTAGCTGATTAGATGGCAGAGATCACTGGCTTCTTGTTACGGCCACCATGCAGTGTGGTTCACGGAGGCTAAATCTGAACACAGTAACAGATGAACAATGATATTTGTCTTGTCCCAAGAAATATATTCAATAGTAATATTATGTCTTCCCAGTTTTGGCGAGATCTAGACCTGTCCTGATAAGACCAAGGTCATCTGTTAGGAGTGTCTGCATAGGAAATGAGTGTAAGCTCCCAGCAGACTCAGCAGGATGGCTTGAGAGATGAGTTAATAGTCACGGCTCTGGTTTTAAAGTCTGTTTGCAGTCCTAGTTGAGTTCACATTCTGACCATGGCTGGTACAGAGAGTAGAGACTGTTAGAGGAGCAGGAAGACAGGACGTAAGAGACAGAACTGAAAGAGAGACATAACAACTGAAAATAGGGGAGCGTTCACGTGGCACCGTCATCCATCCCTTTCCCCTAATCATTTTCAAATGTCTTCTCTGTACGGCACAACTTTCACTCTTTATTCACACACCAGAAATTCAAATCACCCACAGTGCTGCAGACTGGATCCGGAGTTGACTACGTTAGTTAAGTGAATTTCCCCATGTGCCATTTTGGGGTGTTCACTAGAAGCCGTCTCACCTACAGTTTGTGTCAGTCACAGCTGGCAATGACGAATTATTAAGGTGGATTTGACATGAAATGTTGGACGTAGTCACCCTCTACCTTTTCTCCACCCATTAGTCTCTGAGAGGCGTACTTGACAGGGAGCGCCATCAGCTAGCATCAGCTCAGGCAGCAGAGCGCTCTCCTCCCCCGCAGATGCACCTTGGGCCTGCAGTGGTCTCCTCCTCTTCTTTGTTCAGTGCAGCTGTTCAGCATCAGATGACAGCACTGATTAGCCTCACTCTGGGTCTTAATAAGACAACCGGAGTACAGAAAGCCAGCACAAGGTGAACACAGACACACAAACACACCAGATCACACACGGTAATCACCACACATCTTTGTATGCTTGCCTCACTCTTAACCTGACTATGACTCTGTCCTCAGCCCTAATGAGGTCTGGAGAATGTCCCTCCCTGCTGGTGATTTGTCCAGTTTCACCAATCTTAGCATCTCTGCAGATGAAGTTCCACCCTGACTGGGCAGAGAGGGACTTATTTTAATTTCCTCTGTACGGTTCTCTTAAAGCCAACCTCTGGATTGCACCCACATGCACTGTAGAGAGAGTTCAGTGCTTTATATGCCTCTCAGTCCTTTGGTTTGCAGCTATTTACCAAATGCTCACCTGAATTACAGACAATTTGAGAGTGCGCTGCTAAGCTTGCAAAATGCTAACAGAGTAATTTTGCACAGTTTTTACAATAAAGCGATATTTTCTGTGAATCTCAGAAATGTTTTCCTGTCAAATTAAAGGGCAAACCATGTCTGCTCCAAATATTCATAGGATGCTTCCTAACAGAGACTGCTAGCTTGCAAATTATACCTTTCACTGCATTCACATTATGTTTCATGCTCAGAGTTCATCTTCAATCACTTGCATTTGCTAACATGAAGAAGTGCCGTGAAAAGCACCAACTTAATGCCAACTCAAATCTCAAATCAGTTGTTAAGTGATTGATTAAATTCAAACAGAGCACAGTTCCATATGCACGACTTGGAGCAGCATAGGAGAAATGCACATTTAGTTGTTTTTTTGTTGTTGTTTCTGGTCAGATGTATGTGTAGGTACGAGTGGGTGTGCAGCCGTAGCTCTCTATAGTGCTGTGTTTCTGCAGGGTGAACTTCTCCCACTCGTCTTCACCGTCTCCCCCACTGCCTCCTGGCGGATGCTCCTCACTCTGATATGTGTGTCCCAGCCCACCTGTTCAGGCCTCATTACTGTCAGGCCTGTGTTAATAAATATCCAGGTGTAGAGCGCTCCTCAGTGCCTGTACTTCATCACCGAGGAGCTCAGTCTGCTGGTCGCCCCCTCCTCTCCTGCAGCAGGGCTGACAGGAACCATGATTACACTGTAAGCACTGTAGTTATTCACCTTCTGCCCAAACTCCGACACTGCACTCCATCTTGCGCACCGGCACAGAGGCGCCCGCACACATACAACGCTCATGCACTTGTACACACATCCTAACAGGAACATACACACTGACAAACAAATACTTACAGATATTTGCTCTTTCATTCCCATTATTTTTTCCCTTCAGTGCAACCGGGTGTGTGGGCAACATGGACGACACTTTGCCATTTGCACTGTGCGAACATGCCTACAGCAATGTTTGGTGACGGAACCCTCACAGAATCATTACTGTGATGTAGATCCACAACACTGAGTAATTAATTATGCATAACATTAAAAACATATTGCTTTGATATGCAGTCCAGTGCCTTTCTGTGATTCATATTTTAAAAAAAAAAACAACAACAACAACAGCACGACAACAGATTTCTGCTGTACTGCTGTGTGATGTGGAAAAAGCTGAAAAAAATCATTTTCATTCTTTCTCTGATAAACTGAGGTGATATTTATTTTGTCATGAAGTCTCAACTCTGTTGAATGTTTCATAAATCAACTTTTATATGTGTAATGTTTGTTTTCTGGTAACAGTGTGTGTCTGACCTTTTATTTTTTGCTTTTCATGAAGCCCTTTATCATTTTGTTAGTCACCAAGACGGCTTTTAACTTATAGTAAATCTTCCATTATATGTTATCTGACAATTGATTAAGTTCTAAAGGTCTTGTCTGTACCAAGTGAAAGAATTTCCCAATGCAGTGAGGAAATTGCAACATGTTTCAAACACAAATCGACTTATTTTTTGAAAGACAGTGTCAATATCTAAGTAAAACAAAGTGAGAAGTTAGAATAAAACCGATTAGAACACTAGAATCATTCTTGTGGAGTTGATTTTAACCTGATGTGAAGTTCACATTATGTTCCTGTCCTGACAAACAGTTTTTTATAAAGAACATTATGACTATATTTCATTAAAATCACTTGATGACATAGAGGAAGCATTCTCACAACCTTCCATCACATTAAGATACGTCTGTTGTTAACGGATACCTGCCAATTTTAGAATATAATCACCTGTTGTTTCCACTTTAATGTTGCATGTAATTTATCTTCAGGGGTCATAAAAGGTAGGTTGTGGACATTAAATTTGTCTCTTGATATGCATGACGAAACTGCTATAAAATCGGGAAAAAGAAATTTGAGAAACTGTCAAAAATAGAACAAAATTTAAGATTCTTAAGCCTTATATTCTTCATCAAAAACTCCAAACATTATCATATCTATTTTCCTGCCTATTAAGTTGTGAAAAAAACACTTTTTAATGTTGTTTTTATTAAAGTAAGTTACATGCCACCCTCAAAAGACTACTTAAATTTACTGAGCATATCTTCAAACCTCAAGAGTTATTTTTAAAGTTTTCAGGAGGGTAACTGCTGGATAGTAATTCCCTACTAAATAAAACCCATGACAAAGTGTATTGTGCTTAAAATTAGGATTACTTTGTTTTTAATGAGAGGAGGAGACTTGTAACAGTCCAGTACACTTATTTCTGTGTTATTAGTGGAGCTTGCATTAGTACTACTACATGTAAATCTTTAATTTTAATGTTAAAGAAGTCTTTGCTGAAGGTGTGCACGTATAGGAATCCATTCCATTAATCCTTGAGCGTCAGTCAACAAATTTGCGAAATAACTTTACATGCTGTATTTTTCTGAAGCATTTCTTAAAATATAACTAATATGAATTGAACTCCTTTTGGACGGTCACTCAGTTTGCAGCATCAAACATGTCTTTGCAGGCTATTTTGACATTGCTGAAGATCACACAAAACATGTACTTTTCCTAAAAACAGTCCTGGCAGCTTTTTATGCAATCAGAACTCCTGTAGCGTTTTGTGCGGGCCCTTGTCTCATTGCTTGTATGAGGTCAGTGTGAATGAGCAAGTGGGTCAGCCAGGCCTGTGCGAGGGCTCTCGTCTGAGCAGCTCCAAGCAGGCGGTGTAGCGATGGCGGTGGCCAGGGGAATGACAGGGAGGACGCAACCACTTGACTCTGGAGAAGCAATCAGACTCTAAGGGGTTTAATGCACTGCCTTGGGTCTGAGCCACAGCAATTGGGTTTGATAGCCGTGTCATTATGAGAGGAGGGCGTCTGGAGGTCTTCAACGGCCAGGGATTAGAGAGGGGACGTTGAGACGGAAAAGAGAAGAGGAGGAGAGCAGGCGGTGGGAATCCCTATGTCCGCCACTCAGGACGTAGGCCTTACTCTCCTCCTCAACTCTCTGGCATCTTCACGCTGCCTCCGCTCTCAGTGATTTCCCCTCACAAAAGTGACAAAGAAAGAAAGCCTTGAGGAAGACAATACTAGAGGTCACTCCCACATTGTGTTTCTGAGCTTGTTTTACAGCAGACATTTTAATTTGCTGCCATGCATGCAATTATAGTTTATTTCTTCAACAACAGCTAATTAAGAGGATACAGTATTAGTGACAGTGTCTAAAGCATTTTCTCTCTTTGGTTTTACGCGCCCCCTCCTCCTTTTCACCCTGTGTAATCAGTGTGAGAGGGAGACAGTCTCGGTACAAATCTGAGAGATTCTACGAAAATGACAATCAGAGAAGATTCTGCATATAAATCTGACACTTAACCATAATTTTGCTTCACAATTTTCTTTGACAGACTCATTTGGTGATTCAAACCAGAGGGTATAACTTATTTCAGAAACATGAAGTTCAGACTGTTGAGTGAGAGCTCATAGAGCAGCCTGTGCTCATGTGTCTGTGAGAGAGCGAGAGTGAAGGAAGTCAACCTGTGATGGATGCGATGGCAGATGCTAGGGTAAGAGTTGTCATCAGCGTTCCCGGAGCCTTATGGAAGAGTGCCAGGTACACGGCTTTGATTGGGCCTACTGTGGCTGTGCTGTTTGCCACAGCACAGCTTTGATTAGCGCCTCCATGAAAATGTATGCCCTATGCTCAAAGAAAACTGGGGGAGTAACTACCTGTCAGGAAATTCACAAACAAGGCTACTTAGAGCATGGGGAACTGTATATTTTAAAGTCTAATATTCCCCGCCATTTCGTTTCATTTCATTGTGGGGGGCTTGCCAAATCCCTGCTGATACCCCACCCCAATGCACCCCTGCAAAAGGTCCCCCGATGAGGAGGAGGTACCCGATAAGGAGGAGGTACACCGCTAACCCCAACCCCCCTGTGCACACAACACACACACACACACACACACACACACACGCACACACACACACACACACACACACAACGATATGTGTGGGAGACGGCACCCGCTCAACCACACAACAAAGGCTGTCTGCCAGATGCTGTGAATACCAAAAAATCCCCGCAACACAAAATATATAAATTAATCAGAGTGCAGGTAAATAAATAAATAATGTATATGAGGAGCTAATTAAATGTGTTTATTCCTGTTATCATATGCTGCCCTCATTTCCACCACTTGAAGTCATGAATCATTAAGTGGCTGCTAAATTGGTCTCTGGGGCTGTCCTGGTGGCAGGGGGCAGTCAGATCCTGTCTGGCAGAAGGCAGGTGTGCAGCGGACGGACGGATGGCCTGTGCTCCCGTAGTCCTCGGACAGTGGCGCCTGACAGGGAGGAAGCAGGCATCATGCTGGGAGGTGAGCGGCCGGAGGAGAGCCTGTAGCAGAGCGGCTGACAGGGCCGCCCGTCACCAGGCCGGCTCCGCTTTGATTAATGAGGGCATTTGAAAGACAATTAGTGGGAGCAGATTTGCCTTCAACTACCTTATCAATCAGAACTCTTTTAATTCAATGTGTAGCAGCCTCTGCACCAAAATGAGTGTGTAAGCATTGTGCATCAGGGCAGGAACAGCCTGCCAGTCAACAGGAGGTAGGAGAGGAGAGCCAGTCTATGAAATACAAATGCCATTTCTCCCAGGACTTCACATACTTCAGGTATACTGGTTGTTGTTAAACTTGTAGATGTTCATATAAAGACGAGACATTATATACAAAACCATTATTGTTATCAGGTGTGTAAGAACTATGTGTATTTTTCCAACCATGAAAACAGTTTTGGCCCCAGTGTATGCAGGTTTCCCTGTGGGTATGTGCAGCATGCATTCATAACTGTGTTGCCAGACAGAACATTGATTTTGGGTGATTCTTTGAAAGTCTCTGCTACATTCACTGGCAACATTCATTGCTGCCATGTTTAATGAAGTGAACTATGGTTTTGGTTAGGAAATTCAAGCCCCTGTCTGTGGCCCTGACCTGTTTACCACATTGACTTCTACTCAAATAACTACTTGTTTCTTATGATGTTGATTTGCAGTTGGTAACAGAAAACAAGCATCTCCCATGTTCAAGAATTTGATTTCACTGACCCACCCATCAACCCCAACCTCCTCCTTTGACAGACTTTATGGCCTTTAAACACTTCCACAATACTTCATTCTTATAGCCACATACTTAGACAAAACAAGTGTTACGCTGGGGTATTTGTTAAAACAAGCTTTTCTTGGGAGTCTCTTCCTTAACCCTCTTGATTACCTGATTGTTACTTTACAAGAGGGAGTCAGGGTGTTTTAGTTAAACTGCAGTCATTAATAGTCAGAGAATTAAGAAGAAAGAACTAAAGATGGTGATGTAAATCCAAAGTACCATCCGTATAACTGCCTAACAGACACACCTGTGTTTATAATTACTGAGACTTTCTGAAAAAGAAGAGTCTTCATGCCACATTTTACTAGTTTCTCTAAAGAACTGACAGCCTCAAAGGTCAATATTCGGTAGATGTTTTTCCAAGCTGATGACAGCTCAGAATAGCACTCAACAAATATACATACAGAGTTCACTTCAGTGCTGCAGCATTTCAACTCGTTCTTTAAACCACCTTCTTGCACAATTACACTTGTCAATCATTTGAACTCAAATTATTTGAACCACTGGAGAAATGATGTAGATCTGCCAGTGCGCTTAAGAGACTGAAAGATGTGTTTTCATAAAGCCGAAAACAGGCAAGTGAGGAAGTGTCTCTATTGATCCCACTGCCTGTAAATAAAACAGGGGCAATGGGCAAAAAGAAACAAACAACTCTGGCGGAGAGAACATGGGGGGAAAAAAATCAATAGGTTCCCTCGCTGGTGGGTCTTCTCTGGTCAGAGTATTCCCTATGGGTTTGGCTTGCTGTAGACAGGAGGGGAGCGCACAGTCAACATCCTCTTGATTTCCAAATTTCAGTTATAATGGGACTTCACTGTGAATGCAGCTCATGTGCATTTAACCCACACAGCTACCCGAGAAAAGTACAAAATTGTTTGGCTGTGAGTTCATCTCACACATGCTAGTAGCTGCGAGTTATCAAACAGCCTCATGTTCATGTTTTAAAGGGGCACTTGACCAATTTCACAAGTCAAAGTCAATTTAGGCCCACTGCAGCCTGTGAAAACGGTTGTATAATGTCTTCTGTGGCTCTGGGGGAGGTTTGTGGAATTTGAAACAATTACTCAAGTGGCTTATTACTCATTTGAGTGATTTTCAGGGAGGGTCGAAAGATCAAGGGCATGATAGAGTTGCATTATAGTAATTCTAAGATCTTTTGTTGTTTGGAACCACTATAGATGCTAAAATTGAGGATGCTTTAGTGTCTGCGGCAGTGATTTCAAACATTTTCTTTGCAATCATTTGATTTTATGCAAGCTCAATATTAAACTGTGATAGTATACTTGGAAGTGTACCTGATGTATCTAAATACAGATCATTCAAAGATCATCCTTTACAGAAATATAAACACTGGCCTTTAGAGCAGTGCATGTGTGAGGAGAATATTTTTTCATTTTCATGTAGGCATCAGAGGACTTGTTGGTTTGTTGAGAGAATAATGAGGATAAGGATGGCCACTGATGCTCAGTTTGTGTGTTTCATAACCACAACAATATAGATCTAACTCTGGCCCAAGACTTTTGGTCATTTGACACTTCTCTGTGTGCACTTTTTCTCAATGTCAATGAGGAAACTGAGCAAAAAATACCATTAAATTACTTTCAATGAACAAACAAACGATCAGTATATTGCATCATAAAATACTTCACAGTGAATCAGTGAGTTTTGAGTCTATGTGGAATGAAGAAGAACAAATGACATCATTTTGAGGGGCAAACCTATTTAACTGCTCCATTTATGTTTGCCTATAAGATATATTTGGCTCCAGTGTGGTTAAAACCAGGCCAGTTGTGGACATTGGGCTCTGCTTGCCTCTTTTTCTTGTTCCAGCTTAGTGGGCAATAAGGAATGCTGCCTATCGCCCTCCGTTTCCCATTAGCTGTTTTATTTCACGGGAAATTTGCTTCCTGCTTGCTGTAATTGGTATGTAGGGACCTCCTGATGTGGGCATTAGGATTTTTAATACAATCTTTTACACAGGTGAGAATGTGAATATATTACCCTTTCAGTAGCACATTATTTGATTGCCATTCACAATTATTTACCCATACACTGTGTGAAACAAAGTTAAAGATTGTGGGTAATGTTATTAGATAAATACAAGTGGGAATGAATTTATTTCCACACTTTTACTGCACAATGGTGATAATAACGTCATCTGAAGACTCCGAAACTTTGGTGTCATTTTTTTCTAGTAACGGCTCTGAAATGGAACCAAATCCCCAAATGCAGGATGATTTTGCATGTTTCACCAAATCGCACTGCTGTTTAAATATCAGCAAAAGCAGACTTGTAATAAAATGCAGCACATTAAGTTGGGAAAACCAAGAGGGAATGATTTTTATCCTTGTCTCCTGTCCCTAAAGACACGCCATGTGGTGCGATCGGTCTGAATTGGCAACAAGAATGGGGCAGCATGCAGCTCGTTCTTTAAGATTATTTGTCCATGTAGCAAGAAAAAAAGAAAGAGTTAATCTTACATCCTGGTAATTAACTGTATCTATGCCCTTTTAATTCAAAACATTTCTAAGGATTGGGTTACTGCAAATTGGTCGTCAGTTGTGTGTTTGGAATTCAAGACACATGCGGTATTGAATGGTAAAACTGCAGCAAGTCTTTCTCCAGCAGGGGCCAGAACTGGGTGCCATAATGATATTCATTTTCAAACAGGAGAACATTCTAATGGGCAATTAAGATGATCAAGCCTGCCAAGATACACGTGAGGAACGGAGTGCTGGTGCCAGTGATTACGTGTCCTCCGCCCCTGCCTCCTTCCTGCACTAGTCCGGGCTTTGTCTTATGTGTGTGCATAAGTAGCAGGGAGAGAAAGAAGGAAAAGGCTCTAAAAGCACAATATAATTGAACTTTCCACATTATTTCTCACTAATATGTGCTGCCACTTGGTCTCATTAGTGGAATGATGTGCTCTGCCATTCTGGAATGAACTCTTTGCCCGAGTAATTAAGGCTCCTAAAGTTTCTAGTCCTTTGTTTAAAGAATTCGTCCTTGTGCTCTCCATGCCCCATCAGCTGCCTAATTAGCAGGGCCTTTGTGTGATTAAAAATTCTCACAGAGATTCCGTTGGATATTTTCCTCTGTTAATGAGTGTTTGTGGACAGCTGGGAACGGGCGCAGGCTCCCTCCTCGTAGGACCTCCTGTGCATTGGGCAGACCTCTGTCAGGGCCCAAGAGTGAGAGCTGTCATTTTCGTAATGGGGATGGAAATTGGTCAAAACCTACCAAGGCCCCCGCAGGAATGGAAATGCCTTGAAATATAAATGAGGATGAATATTCATATTTCTTCCACTTCGATAAAAAAAAAAAAAAAAAAAGTGCTGAGTATTAATATACATGTCTGTCAGTTAAAGCAGCACCAGGAACTCAGTGTGCTGTGTCTGCCCATTAACGCAGCCCTTGGCTTCATTTGCTATTATCCTCAGGTTCTTTTTCTCCCTAAAGTTGGGGTCACCCTCTCCACTGAGAATTGCACATTGGAGACTTTCCTTTTGTTACGATTCCTCCACTTAGTGAGTGTCTCAGAGAGAGAAGGCCCTGAAACAGCCAGAAAGACATTTAATGAAGCCCACTCGGAAGTAAGGTAAGCAGGGGTCAAATCCAAATGAAACGAACAAGCGAGCTATCTGTACACTTGGAGGACAGCAGAAATCCGGAGGGAGAAAAGGGGAGAAAAGGGGAGAACAAGGGAGTGACGCTGAGAGGAAAAGGCCCAGAGAGCAGGAAGTAGTCCACAGTGGTTTAGCTGGTTTTAGCTAGTAGTGGATTCCTGGCTTCCACACTGTCTTCATTTTTCCTATGTTGCAATGGAGTAAAAAAAAAAAAAAAAAAAAAAGCACGTTAATGTATCTGTTTATGGGTTATTTCCTCATATCTATATTTAGATGATGAGCTGAGTCTGTTTCACATAGAAGATCTGTTCTATGTCCACTGTTAGAATAAACGCTATCTTGGTAGGAGGAAAGTGGACGCCCTTTACAGCCACAAATTTGTGTCAGCCTTTCCATGGAGAGGCCGAAACCAAAACAATGGTACAGCTGCAGAAATTGTTGAACCAAATGAGGTAGAGAACATTAAAAAAATGCAGACAGGTAAAATGGATAGTTAGTTATGTTGCTATTTTCCATATGGAGAGAAAAAGACATCTATAATATGACATCTTATTGAATAGTTTACTCTTGAAAGGGCATGTTTACCTTTAAAAATAATCATCCATTCATATTCAGAACAAAACACAGTGAAAACATTATTAGCTTCCTCTCAGTGTGATTTTCAGACTCATTGTGGATGCAGTGAAGTGTCCATGGAGCAGGTTAAAGAGATTAGATTGATTATCAAATAATAAATCAGTGATTTGCTGGACTTACAGGAGTTGTGTTTGTTGATGTTTGGTCTCAGTGTCCCAGCCATCTTATCACATGCCATTTGCATGTTTTTTGATCTGTCAACGTCCTTTGATGTCATAACTCTCCTCTCAGCATTAATAGATATTTCTATGTACCTGCAGACCTCTGACAGGAATCATTCCACAGTTTTTTTAAAAAAAAAGAAAAAAGTTTGGTCCTATTTGGATGGAGTTAAATTTCCTGGATGCATGGAGCTCTGGGTAATTTGTTTGTTTTTAATTAAAATCTAATGTAGCTTTCTCAGGGCCTGGCAACTCTGCAGCTCTGCCCAGTGACTGGGGGATATTTAATAAGCTGCAGTGCTGAAAGTTGTTTCATTAGGTGTGAAAAGGGCTGATAACTCAATAGCCAACAGCCAAACATCCTCTCTGTGTCGGTTTCCTGCCTCTTTAATCTGTTTTTCATTCTGCCTGGCATGCTGTAGCAGTAAAGGGGACTTCACAAAAAGGAAAAGACATTCATCACCATCGGGCCTCCAACAAACCGGGGTGACAGAGCGAGCCAGCCAGTTTGGCTGAGAAAGGAGATGATCAGACTGCAGAGCACGGCGGCTAAAGCACCGCGTGTGAACTGAAGATTGCATGTGCATTTATGTACTTTCTGCGCATTTGAAAATGTATTCCTAAGAGTGGAATCAGTAATTGCTTCAGGTGTGAGTCAATGACACAAATCCCCTATAGCCTTCAGCAATATTTTCCACCCATTTATTTTTCTGTTATTTATTCTGTCTTAATTTTTGCATTCCAACATGACTGACAGGTACCAACATGTGCATGCAGTCTATTGATTCATGAATATTTAAAGGTATTCAGTGGGGAGACAGAGGTACTGTACTCGTCATGATCAATCATATTTTAAAACTGATTGTTTTTGCTATTATTTTGACATTATTACTGCATTGCCCTGGTGACATCTGCAGTTATTGCACACTTGTGATATGATTAAGTATCACGTGGGACATATCTATGGAGTGTAAAAAAAAAGTTTAGTGTTGTGCAACTCAAGATCAGTGCAAACAAATGAGGGAAATACGTTTAGCAACACACTGAGAAACCACTTAACGAGAAAATACCACCAGTCTGAAACATTTTAAGTTGTACAGGGAAAAAAAATGGAACTAAAACATGCAGGCCGTGCAAAAGCTGAGCAACATGCTGTTAATTAGCCAAAGTCAAAAAGTGGATATTTTGCTAATATGTGCAATAACATGGAAATCATGTACTCAATATGTCAAAATACTGCTAGTTACTTCTTCAGTATCAACATCCAACTGAATTAAATGCAAATCCTAACCATGTTTCCAGAAAACTGGCTAAAATAAATGCAAATTACTGCACCATTTTTACCCATTGATTACTAGGAACTGGGACTAGTCAAACCTTAGAAGTATAACATTTCCGTCTGTTTTATACATTAATTTGAAGAAGGTTGCAGCCTCCTCATTGCTCCATGTAGATTGGTAGTATTCAGTCTCTCAGTATAGTTCATACATCAGCAGACAAAGTCACATGTTTTGTGTCATGATTGTTTGCTCAGAATTTTGCTTATGTTTCCACCCATGTCATGTTTTTTAATTATTATTTTTTAAATCTATGGTCAAATTGAAAAAGCACATGGATAAAAACCGACTCAGTAACACATCAATTCTGAATGAAATTTGACATTGTGTTACATTACAAATGCCCAACAGCCTGAGCTGCCATCATTTGAAAGCAGTATTATTTTCTCATCTGTTTTAAATCTATCCACTACCTTCTGAAGCACCAGGATTCAGATCACACTAGATGCCAATAGCTTCTTATTCACTCTTACAATCATCTTCATTATGTTTTTCTTGAGAAATCTGCCAATTAATCAGAATTTCTGGTATACAGACATATCCGACATTGAGTAGTTTGATCCAAATTACCTATTTCCCAATTAATATTTGACGACAAGCATTCCAACCAACATTGCAAACATTTACAGGTTAGCAATCTTTTCTTTTTGGACTTACCTGACCAGGATTATTATTCTGAACATGTCATGCATTAGTTTTGTCGGTGCAAAGTGCTAACAGATAATGAATAGTTTGATTAAAAAAAATCCAGAACATGCAGGCATCAAATGTGTCTGTTTCAAGCATAGGAGTTGCATCCCTCCATGTTGCAGAGCTGCTTGGCCATAATGTTCGGGGCATTTAATCAATGCAAAAAAATCTACCATAGAGGTTTTCTCCCTCTACCTGAAAAATGTGGCAGGCCTAGTATCTTGCAGGCTCCTTTTTTTATGCTGAATGGATAACACAGCCCCTAATTTGCTGAGATCTGTGGCATACTTGAGTGTCTCCCTCCCTCCCTCCCTCTCTCCCTACCTCCCTCGCTCACTCCTTCAGGGAGGACTTCTGAGGCTCTTACAGTAATAAGGCGACAAGTATGCCTTCACGTGTTGAACTACATCAAGCCCACTAATCCTTGTGGAGTGAAGCCGCCCACTGATTTAGATTGTCATTATGTGTTTCATAAACGTTCCACTCTGAGGTTTTATATTCAAAAAACCTGGAGAGGTGGAGGTGGAATAGACGGTGTAAATGGTCCTTTCATTACCTTCCGTCCCTCTGTATGCACAGTTTAAACAGGGCAACATAGATGTGCTCGCTCAATGGCTCTTTTCCACCTGAGATGAAAGGCTATTTACATCCAGCGATGATGACGGCTGTGGGAGCTGGCATCGTTTCCAGGCGACCGGGTTTCCCAGCTCGCCATCATTTGACAGGCTTTAAGGAGCATACTGTTAGAGCTCTGCAGACATTGTGACCATCACGCCTAATTGACCAGTGGGGCTGTGCCTTAAGTGAAACAGAAGTATAACAACTGAAGAAATGAATCTCTTCCTCCGCAGATGGATGTGACAGTACAGACAAATCACAGGTCACCACTTTTTATGTGTGAAGTCGTATAATGGTCTAATTTGAGATACAGCGAGCTCCATCTTTAAATGTGGAAAACCTCAGGAAAGAGGAGCGTATGAAGGATTGCAAAGCCAGAAGGAAAGTTTTTTATTTTCTGGTCTTGCTCATTTTTATTTCATGCAGCGCTGATAAGTTGATCGCTGATAAGTGTTATTCATTACAATGAGTAAGCCAATTAAAAAGGGAGTTTTATCTAATTTGATAGTTAGACATAATTTGCAAGAGTTTAGACTGAAAACTCTCAGTTAATAGTATGGTTTAATTTAATTTTACACTTTTTTCTGCAGTATTGGATTAAAAGGATTGAAACTTTGTCTTCCAATTGCAAAACTCTATTGGGCTATTTAATTAGCCATTTTTGCTGCTGAGACGTGCATAAAGCAAAATCCCATATCCCATATCCCAGAAAATAAATGAATAATTAAAATAAATGTATGCTTAAAGGCAATTAAAGCAGTAACTACTTTAGCAGCTACATTAGTACCACTTGTCCTGGAAAGTGGCTGCGAGGAGAGTAAATGTGCACACGCTGGTACTGACTTGTGGTCTTGAAGGTGGAAAATGGCTCCACGGTAAACTTGAAGTAAGAAAATGGAGCAAGTGAAGCAGATTCCTCTATTTTTCATGAATAAGGTCACTTATCAGTGAATGTAATGTCACCAAGTTCTCTTCATCAATTCAATAATAGTGTGAAAGTGAAAAAAAAAAATAGTTGGGTCATTTCTTTGTAATACACCCCTGGGCTTTTTATTATGACTTCATTTCCCGTTGTAATATTGGAACGTCTCTATAATTGTAAAAGTGTAATAGACTCTAATATAATTTCATTTTGAACCCTGAATGGTCTATGCCATCTCTGCTCAATTTGAGTAGAATAATGATTTTTAATGTCCACACATGGCTTCCTGTGACCTTATTCAATCTCTGGGCTGATCAGGAAATATATTGATTCAATTACAGTGCTGATGACAAGCGAACAGAGGAGAGGAGGGAAAAAAGGTCAGCATATATTTGAAAATGTAAATCTTAACAATGTCTTTTGGGTTTGCTGAAAAAAAGCCATTATCAAATGCCATTTGGCTCCTGTGACATGTAGCCCTCTGCCTTTTTCTCCCACACCAATGGGAATAGTAGGAATATTTAGGATATCCATAGTGGATTTTTCCTTTGTCAGCGTGTGAGTTATATTCCAAGCATGCGCCTCTATTTTGCTATTTGCTGTGATTGTGTGGAATATAATGGTTCACATTATTTCTTGAGCATTACATGTCCACAACTGGCCTTTCAGAGACTTCCTAATGACCTTGAGGTAATGACTTTACAGTGCTTTTGTATATACCACACAGCTCTTTTGCTGCATAAGCCGCTCTATAAGTAAATTAGCCTTTCTGTGCTCAAACATTGAACAAAGCTCTCAAATTCATTTCTTCTCAAATTACATGCACACCACACCAGGCTCTACTAATTATTTGTTTGGTCATTAAAAACTCATTAAATTTAAACTGTTCATTTGCATAGCACTGTGTGTTGCATCGTAAATTATTAATTGAAGATAAATAAATGAATTCAATTAGAAAAATAAGTAATGTAACATATGCGCCAACAGAGATCTCGTGTTTGTCTTTCCTTTGACATTGAGGTTTTACTTTGGATAAACACTGTGCTTCTCCAATTGTTTTAACAAAGAGGAGTCTCGTTAAAAGGCAATGACTCCACAAAACGTGAAGCCCAGAAAGCAGATTCGAGGTGCTGCCGATGAGTGCGGATCACAGCTGCAAGATGAACATATTGGTAAATGTTAAGTGGGAAATATTTTCCACTCTTCTGTTTTACATTTCACTGATTAACTCCCTCCCCTCCCCTGCTGTCACTGTTTGGCTTTGATGAATTTGAATAAATTGACTTTTTCTCTTGCTGACAAATATTTAAGCAAACCAGCCAAAGAAAGGCAATTTTCCTTAACCCAACTCATTACCTCACATCTGTATGTGTTTTGTGGTTGGATCATCTTGTCTCAGGGCTGGGATAATTCTCCATCTCATTGCAAACAATTACTCTGAAACCCAACTCTCATGCTTTTACTTTTTAACTTTGTGTTTTTTCCCCGATGGCTGCAGCTGTTGCTGTCCGTGTGGCTCTTGTTGTTTCACTTACTTTATATGTCCACTATTTTTCAGTTCCAGGGATTGGTAAATGTTCACCGTTTTTCAAATCACTTCATTAATTAAATGGGATTGGGAAAGGTTCTGAGCTAATGGATTAGACTGGGGCTGGCTGGTTCAGGCCTTTTACCAGAGGTCACATTTCATTTGCTGCCTATGTCAAGCGACCAGCAGCAGGGCCTCAGAGGCAATCTAATCAATGTCTGCGTGCCGTAGCCCTTGAATGAATCCATTAAAGTTATGTGGATGCATCCTGCTCGGAGAAAAAAAAAAGTCTCCTGATACCTCTGATAGAAATTAGCCATGAATTAGGAGAGAGGCTGGGCTCATTCTGGATTCCAGCCAAAGCAGAATTAATAGGCCATCAGAGCCTCTTGTGTGTTAAATCCCATTTGTTCGCCCATGGTTTATGAAAGCGCCTCCTCCGTTGCTCCAGGCTTGGTGTGAGACCCCTGAACACCCACCACAAAACTTCACTCATTAAATACATTTCTGGGAGGAGACGAGGCAGGGAGGGCTGCGTGTCGGGTACGGAGCTGCAATTTAGGCTTGTGCTGCTGGAGATGATCATTCTGAGGGGCTGGACAGAGCCACGGTTGTGATTGCATTTGGGGTTTTGATGGACTTAGTCTGTGGCCAGGAATGGAGCTAAGAGGACTTTAGCAGGACACTGGGGGGACGACAGTCATGTGGGCCTCTTCAGAACCAACTTTATCTCAGCAGTGTCCACTAATCCCATAAATTGATCCTCAGTGTTTCTGTGTTTAAGTGGAGGAAAAGCTCTGACCAAATCTCTTCGGAAAAGAGCGTCTGAAATGCCTAAACCTATCAGAGGGAGAGGTTTCACCCCTGCAATTTTTCAAGCACTTTGTGGCACGCAATCATTATTTTCTGTATGCCTGAAAACACGCAGAATCATATGAGATAATTACTGGACATATACTTTACTTAAAGTCAAACAGCTTTTGGCATGTCTGACTCACAAAGTCAAGAAGTCAGAGCTCAGAGTTTGTTGCTTAGAACAAACTGTGCTCTTCTGTAGGATTTTCTTCATCATGCCATCTCTGACTTTCTTATTTTTTAGCTTCAGTTGGACTAGTTAATCGACATTATTACAATTCTACTTATTACACTTACTTTCAAATCAGTGTTAAACACAGATGAATACATTGTTGTAGCAAATAGCCATATTATTGTGCTGATCTCCTGCAAGCCCTTTTGGACACTTAAAGGTCTGTGATGGTAGAAATAATCTGCTAAATGAATGGAATGTAACTGATTGTTTGCTTACCCCCTCCCCCAAACAGCAATTGTCCAATCACAGCTTAGCAACCATAACCAGGCACAGCTGCCATGTTGAAAGAGCTTTGGCACCCTCAGCATGTCGAATCTGTGTGCAAGGGGCATAAGAATGATACTCAGTCTTTAAAGACTTGGGAGGATGGGGTGTTTTTTTTCAGTGTTTTTAAAGCCACACACACAACAGCAAAAATCTGAGGGATGGATTTGTCTGCTGTAAAGGAAGCTGTAAATATTAACTGGTGTTGCTAAGTGTAGCTTAGTGCAGTAATAACCAAATATTACAACACTTCCAAGTCCAATTCCAAGTGTAATTGTTAAAGATGTCCAGGAGGCCGTGTTTTAACGGCACATCCACTCTATTTGTCCCGCTCTGTGTCTTCTAGACCTGGATGCTCTCAAATTTTGAAGGAAGTGTTGGTAGTTTTATGCTGCTGTTAAGTAAATTAATATTAAGTTTACGCTCCAGCAGCTCCAACCAACCTGAAACAGCATTAATGTTAAAGTGAAAACATGCTGTTTAGATTGACCAACAATAGCTAAGTAAATAACAGGATGGTTTTAGACTGAAATAACAACTTCGTCTCTTGTTTTTCTTACGCCATCTATAGTACTCTAACTAACTAGTTTTGTCCTACAAGAACAGCACTTTCTTAATATAGCATTGATCTAACCTATATCTTCTAAGCTGATTTATTTATACATATATCATATACATAGCTATTAAAGGCCCCCTCTGGTGAAAATCAAGGTTTTTACCTTTTTAATATGTCCATTTGGTGTTTTTTATATAGTAGAGGACATGTGTCATGTGCAAAATATGCAGTGAAAGCCATGGCTGAGTATTTCTACCTTGAAATTGCAGTGTACTGATGATCACCTCAAAAACACAGATTTAGACTTCTGTAGATTTCTACATATCAAAACCTCCAAATCCAGAGTAGGGCTTTTTTCTTCTGAACCATTTCCGGTTTAAAAATTTTTGGCTGAATAACTAAATATTGCAACATGCCATTTTGTCTCAGAGCAGTTTTACTTTGTATAAGCAGAGTGGTAGGTGAGCTGGTGCTGCAGTGAATGGAGGAGAGGTGGGTAGAGATAGAAGGGGGACTAGAAACATCTAACTCAGGCATTATTTTCACAGAAAAATAACTCCTAAATATGCAACTTTGATATACAGAAATTATTTTTAGGTGTTAACTCTATCTCTCTCTCTCTCTCTCTATGGATATATATATATATATATATATATATATATATATATAGAGAGAGAGAGAGAGAGAGAGAGAGAGAGAGAGAGAGAGAGAGAGAGAGAGAGAGAGAGAGAGAGAGAGATTATGTATACATATAATTTAAGTCCATATTAAGACCTGTTATAAATTAATCAATTGGAAACTTTAAAAAATAAAATCAGCAAGAGATGACATTTTCAAACAATTCTTAGTGCTGATGTTGGGTCAATTAGATAGTTAGCAACAAATAAAATGTATTAGTTGCAACTGTCACATTCACCTGTTTATGTCTTCTGAATATATGCGATTTTGAGAGACAAATGATTGTTGCTACTGTATGAATGCGTACAATACAAGAATGAGAAGCAAACTAATGGGGGCAGCTATCGTTGGTAAAATGTACTCAGTACATTTTATTTCATGGCAAGAAACTCAGTGCAAACTATACTTTTTCTGAAAAAAATATGTTTAAGAAGATGTAAAAAGTTTTAAACTTGGATGTTCCATACTGAAAATTTAGAGTCAGAAAAACAGAATGTGGGCAGCAGAAAACATGAACTTTTCTTCAGGCCTCATTTAAACCGGTGTATGCAACAAAAACGGACTGGCTCACCTTGACAAAGCGCCGATAACCTCCAAATGAACCGGCGCCATACAAATCAAGCAGCCAACCAAAATAACACAGAGATGTGCAACCCAGAGGGGAGGCCTCAAACTGCTGCTGCACAGAGAAGTTTGCATACTGAATCCACTGGAGAGCCATTACAGCTCAACCGTTCTCTTCACTGCACTGATAAACAACGATTCCCAGAGTCCCTTAGTCCTCCATTGTCCAAATTTACATGAGGTTTGGGGGCTTCAGCACATGTGAGTGATAGAGGTCAGAGCAAGTCTGTATTCACAAACACACGCAACACAAGGAGAATGATAACTTTTCCTACAAAATCACTTTGTGAAAAATTCAATAGCGAACTTCTCAGAAGCTTGAACACACACCTGAACATACACATACTGTATTGATATCTGTGAACACATGAATGAAACGTGCACATTGTAGGTTCACATGCACTTCACACCAATGCGGTTATTTTCATGCTGTTATAGACACACTATATGTAAATGAGATCTAAAATGGCTCTCATGCTTGCCCTCTTCCTCCGGTGCCAGAGTCACGCATCATTGTCAGCAGCCAGCAAAACAAGATGAAATAAAATTCTAAGCCGTCCTGGCAGTCAAGGACACCATTCCCTCACCGTAATAGCCTGTATCGCCTAGCCACTCCATGTGTAGCTTTTCTTCATTGCTCTGGGCTTTTATTCCTGGCAATAAGCTCTTTATCACTCCTCAACACAATTCATTTAAAACCACCGTCAAGAAGCAATCAAACCTTAAGTAAGAGGATTCAAAGTCAGTGTGTTATTGTTAAGCAAAGTAGCATTACTTCATTTCCATAATGCACCCAGACAGAGATGCCAAATAGGTAATAATAAAGAACAGTATGCAGGAAAATAAACAGTTAATTTTTTTTTGGATCCCTAAATTTAAATGCAATACTTTATCTGCCCGTGTTGTTTCCCCCTTTTTCTTCTTTCTTGCAGTTGCCTCCTTTTCTGCCTCCAGAATGACATTATGTTTGGGTTAGTTGTCTTACTGCCTTGGACACCTATGATTTAGCAATTCTTGACATATCCATTACACCTCACAGATTGGCTGTTCTCCGTTCCGTGTGTCTCGGAAACCTATAGAAATGACATGTACCCTTCCATTTTTTTCTCAGATGTCCTCGATTCACAGGTGGTGCATTTAGAAAGAAGTGGATTCTAATTTCAGGAGTGTTCCCATACTATTAACTATAACTACAGGAGGGACATCAATCTTGACAAGGTCTTTTTGAACCATGTCTAAAAATGCAATACCATTGTGTATTTTTCACCTGCTCTCCTCAGCCTGACCGTCGATGGGCATTTCGACTGCTGGTATTATGATTTACTATCTGCATTATTTTTGTCGCTATAGCAGTGTTTGGAAAATCATTCACATGTCAACATTATGTATCTTTTATATGTTGATTGCTGCAGTAGAATAACTCGTCTCTTCTCCAGAGCACAAAGCCAATCAGTTTTAAAACAGGTGCAATAGTAGATAGAATCAATATCATCACCACAATCATCTTCATCGTCCCAGCAGTGTTTACTGTGAGCTTCAGCTTCCACCTCCAGCACCTCAGGCCTCTTTCACTGATGTTTACTTGCGGATTGATCTTCATCCTCACATATTTGCAGTTCTATCGAATCTTAATTTTTACATTCCGGACTGTCGACATTAATTGATCCAGTGCAAGGTGAAGTTCATCAGGTGGCTAGTGTATCAACCTGTGAATGGATTCTGTAAAAACCACACGGACAAAAGGTCACAGTGTGCCCCGGTATCAATCAAGTATCCATATTAATTAAACTATGATTTCCAATACAATTAAATTTTCCTTCTTTTGATGTTCTGGGGTCAGTTAGAACTCAATATTTAAATTTAACGCACAGTTATTCTGTAACAAAACAAATCTTTTTTCTTAACATTTCTCATTAGGCATCACTGCCTCAAGTTTTAAACCATCAATTTAACATCTTGTTGGTTTCTGTTTGTTCAGAGGTGGAAGAAGTATTACAGTGTAGACATATTGAATTGCAAGTAAAATTGTGCATTTGTATTTATACTAAAGTAAAAGTATTAGCATCAAAATATACTTGAGTACTACAAGTACTCATTATGCGGAATCTCATTATTCAAAGCAATGTTTATTATTGGATTATGATTGCTAATTTTTAGTAGCTGGCTGAGATGATTTAAGTACTTTACATAGTTTATCTGCTCAGGAAAGGGTCAAAAAAGGTTTATTCTAACCTAAAATACTACATCATACTTTATTTGTTAATTAGATTGTGTATAATGAAATTATATCTGGAAAGTGACTAGTATGAAATAAATCTAGCCAAGTAAAAAGTACAATACTTGCCTCTAGTGAAGTGGAAGTATAAAGAAGCAGAAACTGGAAATACTCAAGTACAGTACTTGAGTAAAAGTGCTTTCAATTTAAATAAGATATAATGAGGCCGCCCCTCACAAACACATTTTGCAGAAGTATTTAGTTACACATCATTATCAAATAGCCCAATAAGCGGTGGTGTTTGTTCAACATGGTTCAAAGTGTGATGGTTTAATTCCATGTCCACTGTCCCCTCCCTCCAGTGCTTTCTAGTTATTACACCAACTTCATCACCAGGGAGATTAAAGCTAATGCCTAAAGGAGCGCAGCCCAAAATTGAAAAGAATTAACTGTAATTAGCATGCTAACAAATGGCTAATATGATGGCAATTGTTATATTTTTATTATATGACCTGTAATCTCACTCTGGAGAACCTCATTTAAAATTATGGTGAAATGGAACTGAGGGTGATTTTAGGACAACTCATTTCAATTTGCTGAAGTCCTATATATCAAGTGAATGCAGAGTAATTTAAAAAAAAACAAACAGGATTGTTCTCTCACAGCTCTGCACTGTTCTCACCAGGGTCTTTACCTTTTATGTTGCATCCTTTAGCCAATGTGACACAACACCTAACGATAGGCAAGCCCACATCAAGCTCAGCATCATTACACCAACACCACAGCCACAGCAGGCAGTACAGCACATAAAAGACCCCACTAACCGTTCCTTCAGCCTGTAAACTCAGCTAATTAACAGTAGCTTCATGCTTTTTGTACATTGCCAGCTCTGTGTGTTTCTTCAAGGCCACAGGATGTAAGCCGTTCAACAATCTGCAAGCCAATTGTCACAGGCAGAAAAAGTGAGACGGGTAGTAGTGAGCAGGGATTTATTGGCTCTGATAGTTATTGGATGGAGCTTTTTTTTCCTGCTTTTCTCACCTTCTGCTCGCTGTGGTTGCTGCCCTCACTAGTGTCTTCCCATACTGACAGTAATGAAAATAATAATAATGATAAGAATAGCATCACTTCAATCTCACTTTCAGTGATTACATTGTTCCACCCGTTTCCGTTTCTCCTTAAATTATATTTAACTTCATCTGCTGTGGTCTGCAAACAGGATTACTGGTACTTATCTGAAATGAAAGTGCATTTTTAACGCAGTTTAATAACGAGAGTGGAAAATCCAGTCCATAGCAATAAAGCTGAAACTAATTCATTTCAATGGCTGTCGGAACAGAGTGTTTCAATTCTTCCTTACATGACCATTCCCACTCTTAAAAACTGTAAAAGAAAGGAGGCAGAAGGCCATTTGTGTAATCTGCTGCTGCCTGACATGAGCATGGTGATCACAGAAACACTGAGGAATCTTCATCCTGCTTTTAAGAGCCTCTTCAAAGAGCCACTAAAAGGCCAACTTAAAAGCAACCAAGATCATCAAACTCTGCAACTTTTCTTAAGAGTCTTGAGCAGAGTGGAGGGTGAAGGGGTGGACTGGTAGGATGGAGGAGAGAGAAACTGCCGCATGTCCTCATGCATCTAAAGTGGTCAGCAGTTTGAACCTGTCCGTGCCTCCTGTTCCATTATGGAATAGTAACACAGGAGCCTGTTTGTTCGCCAAACACAATTAACAAGGTTTCTGCTGCACATCAATACTGCTATTTGCATAGGGTATTGATCTGAAGTCCTTATAATCACAAAATGTTAATTGCACCAATTAATTCTCAATCTGTTTGTGCCCTTGTCTGGCCGCCTTGAGCCCTGAAGGTCAGTGTGAAAATGAACTGCTCTTTGATTCTCCTCCAGGAAAAGATTTTTCCCAAGACAACACAGTTTGCTACTCTGAAATCAAAAGGCCCTACCATCCTTTATCATTATTATCATTCCATGTGAGTAGCAGCTAATGGGTTTGAAATCTTGTGATCTGATTTGTCCTTTTAAACAAGGTTTTTCTTGTCTCGTTCATTAACCAGGGCTGCCTCCGCTTCTCTGCAGAGCCGTGGCTATTTACACCTCAAAGACACAGTATCCCCCTTCATATTGACTAGTAAGTCATTTTCTGAGACAATGCGTTGCCCATTTGATTCATAGCCCGTACACATTGTGTGTGAGTTTCCCCGTCTCTGGTCCTGCTGCTACACCATGTTATTACATGCTGAAGCATGACCTCCTGCTTTATTGTCTGTTTGAGATGATCAGAATAATAAGTCAGAGCTGTCTATTCGCTGCTCCTCTGTCTGTGATATGTAGGTAGGCCCGCTTCCTTTGTTGTGTCCTACAATCGTATTTTTTATCCAAACATGACACCACATATATTGCAGTAGCCTGAAGAATCATTGGAGTGGATGTGTATTTTATATGTACATGTGACATAGATAAACAAATAGAAATAATAATCCCTATTAATGAATAAATATCCACCCACTGTGATTTCTTTAAGTGATAAGAACAAATGATATTTTTGCACCGGCTGTATTTACCACTATTGATTGGAGTCTGCGTTAATTGCTTTTCCCTCTATCTTGATACGGTCAACAACAGGAACGCAATTATAGGTTTTGCAACGTGTTTCGCTCTCCGATATCTGTACATAACAGTGCACAAGGACCTCTCTTCCAGTCCCCGTCATCCATGCCTGAACATAACCAAATGAAAAATGAGCCACCCTGTGTGAAAGATGAATTTCAATCCACTACACCTGTGCCACCCCACCAAATGAAAGGACTGATTGCCTCCAATTGCATATTTAAAATGCTTAATTCCTCCATTAAGAAACCTATTTACATGAATTAGGGACAATTAGCATTTTCAGACCCACTTCAACTTTGTTCGCCCCCATCCATTAACATTTGAAAGTGTCGGCTGCCAGACACAAGAAAGCCCCTCCATCTGATTTGTGCTGACCCCCATGACGGCTGCCTGGATGGACTTTTTTTATCTGTAGCACCTCACTTAGGAGGGGGAGGAGAGGAGGAGGATAAACTGGGGGGACTATAGTAAGTCACCTCATTATGGTCAATCAACAAAAGCCAGAGAATGAAAGACAACAGAGTGAAGGGCAAAGGGATGTCTAATAGAGAGGAGCTAAGGTGCAGGTCTTCAACCTCACCCGCCTTTTATCTTTTGGATATTGCATTCATTTCATGTGGCAGAGCTCATGCGTCGTCCCTCCGATAGTCTGCTGCACACTGAACAGTTGAGGGGAAAACGAAAGGAAAAACTCTGTGGCCTCTAAACTGTCAGTAGCTAAGTGGAAATAATGAAGGAAAAAAGTTCATAAAAGAGGGGAGGATGAGATTTCAGGGTGTGCACCTGTCAAGTTTCTGAAGTTATTGGACCTTGTAGCCAAATCCAGACAACACGATGGAAAATGAGGACTCAGTGAGGAGTGTTTGTGCACAGCCTTGAGTGTTTTCATTGGTCAGCAATTACAGTGTCTTATTCAAAGCGCTTACACATCCTTAAGATGAGCTTTGTGATGGAGAAAAGCTGTCATCATCTAATGAAGATGACAGAGGCTGTCTCACTCTCCAGAGAATTCATTAGATAAAGGAGCCTCACATCATGTGAGTCATATGTAATGCTTTTTATTGTTGTAGTCACAGGCAAGAGGGGAAGAGAGAGCTTGTTGTGATGATTATATTCGCTCTTGGAAATGCAGTAATATCGCCTTGAGTTGCATAAATCCTCGCGTGGTTGCTCGTACTTGTGTGCAATGTTCCCTGTAATTTTTCATGAGTGTGAGCAAACACACAAACTCCCTGAGCGTCTCTTGGACCACTGTGAGCAACATCAGACGTGTGCACTGTGGTCACACCAGCATCGCATCCATTCAAGTTACATGGTTCATTAAAAGAATCAAATTACAGCATTTACATTTCTGTTAAAACACTTTGTCAACAGGAGCCAGTTGAAGGCTGCAGTGATTTTAGTGACACTACAATGTATAAGAGTGAAGTTATTGAATATTTGTCTCTCTTTACTGTTGCAGTGGTTTTTGCAAATTGCAGACGGACCCTGTTCACTCCATAGACACCAATGTTATTCCTGTAGCTTGAAAGACAGCTACTTTTGATAAAACTGGGCTTGTAGCACATTGTCTGCCTTGCAACAATGGGAAAGAGGCACCGTTTATGTTTTGACAACCTATATCTAATGAGTTATTGATGCTGGAAGTCCGAATCTGTGAATATCTTTCCAACTTTACTGAACTTGGGGCCACTGCCACCTAAGGAGTGATATATTTAATTTTGAAAAAAGCATTTAGCCATACTTAAAGCTTTAAGTGCTTTATTAACACGGAACTAAAAATTTTGTATTGTTTTATTATCACAGGGTCTGTCTGAAAAGAGGTGGCATCATTTTAAACAGTGAAATCAAACTAATAAAATGTAATGACCAACCAGTGAGCAATACTGGATTCTGCAAAAACATAAACAACTTTTTTAAAAATCTAAATCTTATCTTAACACAGTTCATGTATTAACTTATTTATGTGTGTATGCATGTATTTATTGATTTATTTAGTACTGTTAACATATCAGAGTTCTGAGTGAGTTTTTCTTAAGATAGGCAAAGGCCACTTATTGATTACATATAGGCTGTTAAATGTTTATTAAAAACTGAAAAGCATTAAAAAAAAAAAAAAACAACTGAGGCATTTATTGAGTCACTAAAATACTGTAGAGTACAGACCACATCAGCATGATTATAAGCATCCTCTGGTAAATTAACAACCAGATACTGATGTCTCTCACCATATGGACTTCAGGAGATGACTGGGGGATGATAAACTGTGACCTACTGGTTGGGTTCTCTCTGTTCTCATGTTTCTTACATGTTTGTCCCTGACAGCCGGGTCCTAATGTTTTTTGAGCAACACACCATACTATGACGTTTTTACAATGATGGTTCTACTATGAAACCAGTTTGACATGTTCAGGTGTTCTTTGTGTGAAAACTCAGAGATTTCAGGTATCAGAAGGTGGTTTTCAACTTTCTTTAACTTTCTGCTTCAACTTTAAATTAAATTTCCTTCACTAACCCAGCCCTCTGGACTTCCAGTAAGCTGTGTTCCTATTGGCTGTCCAGGTGGCTGCTTGGTGTTATCAGGAACACCTGAGCAGCTCAGTGTCTTCCTGCTTTATTTAGCTGCAGCCAAACATTTCCTCTGCTTCTCTTCACCACTGAACCGGGTTTGGCTCCATTGCTTTAGTTTGTTCTTTAGGCGTTGGCTTGCAGCTTCCAGCAGTAAAATCGTCTTTAATGTGTTTCTTGGTGTGTTTTAGGGCTTTGTACTGGATAGTTGTCTTGGTAAAGGTGGTTCTTTAGCCACAGTTAGCACATGGTGCAATGTGTGCAGTGATTAGTGGATTTGTTGCAGCTGAGTTGTGTCTTTGTCTTGGCTGTAGTGAGTCTTTAGAGGTTTTTGGTCAGACACATTCTGTATTCTTGTTTGTGAACCAAGGTTGGTTGTCCAGAAGGTAAGAGTTCCTGTCCTGATTCTCTGTTCTCAGAGGTTCTCTGGTAGGCTGCAGGAGACTTTAGCGTTTGGGTTGTACTGGTTTGGTTTTTGTATGGTTTCATTTGGATGACTATCTTGAGGCCCCTCCATGTGGTTTAGTGAGGTTTTCTGCAACAGTTCTATAAAGCAACCTGCAGCAGAAGAGACTTTGAGAGTTTTTAGGAAGTTCTGGAGACCAGACTTTAGAGCAGCAGAAACATTTGTCAGCAGTTTGAGCAGGAGAAGGTGAGCTTCAGAGTAGAAATGAGACGGAAGTCTTCTTGACCCGTGTGGTGAGGTCCTGTACCAAGAGTTTGAGCAGGTTGTGAAGAGTCTGTAGTTCTTTGGTCTGAAAGCACAAGAAGAGTCGACTCATTAAAGGAGAAAACAGGAGATATTGTTGGTTCATCTGTCACTGCAGTTTCCTTAGACTGAATATCAAGTTTACATTTTAAATGATTTACCATGTGAGCCCAAGAAGACTTCAATAAACTCCCTCCATCCCCTGGAAACAACATATTTTATTACCATGTTAAATCTTTCTTTTTTTTTTTTTTTTTGAGTTTTAATCATAGTTTTAGCATAGTTTTTTTTCTCTTTGCTTGTTTAGTTTTGTAATCTGTGTAAAAGGTGCTAAACAAATAAAGTTGAATTGATAAACTGAATAATTGACTAACTCATGACTGTGACAACAGAAGTATTTTCATTGTGATTTAAGGGTTTGTTTCATTTTTAAGGTTGGGGTTAAAATCTTGACAGAAAAAAAAGATTAAAGAAATAAACTACAGTAAAAAAGCAATTAAATCAAAGGAAAAAACATTTAATATAATAAAACTTTTAAAAAGAAAATTAAACATTAAATACAATTAAATTATATTAGACAAAATATTTAATTAGATAATTAAATGGAAGATACAAAGCATGTGATTATGAAATTAAACAAATGTTTTTAAACAAAAATATTAAATGTTAAAGATGAAATATTTTAGATAATTAAACATTTAAAAAATACAACTAAACAAGAATATTACACATTCAGAAAAATATAAAACATGTAATTAGATTATTAAACCTTTAAAAGTCAAAACATTTAATTAAAAAATTAATTGTATAATTAGAAAATTAAATCTGAAAGACAATAAAACTTTAAATAGGAATTAAACTGAAAATACAATGAAGCATTAAAAAAGAAAATTAAACATTAAAAGGTGGTAAAACATTTAAAAAGAAAAAGATTTAATCAAAAAATTAAACATTGGGAAAGAAAATGAAATTTTTCAAACAAGCCGATAAAACATTTGAAAAACAATTAAACATTAAAACGACAAAACATTTCGAAATCAGATCAGACATTAGAACAGAATAAAAGGTGAGAAAAGAGCAAAACTAAATGTTTAAGAAGAATCAAACTAAAGACAAAACATTTGAAAAGACACCAGTTAGACTTTAGAAGATCAAATTAAGCAGAAGAGACAATAAAACGATCAAAAAGAGCAAAAACAGATAAAGTTCTTAAAGCGTTTTCTAGTCTGAAATGAAAACATCAAGTTGTTTCTTCAAACATTTCCTCTTTCTGTGTTCTTGGTTTGATTGTGGACAGATTTACTAAGAACTCATTTCAGAAAACTGCTTTCCAGATAAAGTCTACTGGTAGTTGAAGGCATTGATCAAACTAATGTTACCTTCTGAGCTCCACAAACTTTACTGTTCAGTGAAGAGAATCAAAGTTTGTTGAGGATTTCTAAAAACCCACAGGTGAAGGTCTGAGAAGAACTCAGATGGATGATCTAAATGTGAAATCGACTCATGCTCACAAGTTTTAAGGCTTCTGTTAACCAGAAAGTTCAAACTAACAGAGAAGTACTGAGAAACTTTTAAAATTTCAGTCCTCAGACTGTCTGAAGGTTCAAACTAACAGAGAACTACTCAGGAACTTAGAAAATTTCAGCCCTCAGACTGTCTGAAGGTTCAAACTAACAGAGAATTACTCAAGAACTTCTAAGATTTCAGTCCTCAGACTGTCTGAAGGTTCAAACTAACAGAGAACTACTCAGGAACTTAGAAGATATCAGTCCTTGGACTGTCTGAAAGTTCAATCTAACAGAGAACTACTGTGGGACTTAGAAAATTTCAGCCCTCAGACTGTGTGAAAGCTCAGGTCCTGAGGACTCGGGAGGTGTGGGGGCTTTGGAAAGTCTTGGAACTGAGGGTTCAACCCTCCAGCACAAAGGCTGAAGTCCAACCTCCTGAGAAAAACGGTCGAGTCGAGACTCGAGTTAAAAAAAAAACTCGAAAACGACAAAAAATAGATGATAAATGCGCAAAAAAAAGAAGAATTAGTATCTGAGCGAATAGCTCAGGGGGATAAGAAGAGAGACTACAGAGTGGAAGGTCGCAGGTTCAAGACCCACCACCGGCATTTTCTTTCTTTGTCTTTGTCAGAATTTTGAGAAAATTTAAGAAGTGTCTGGTCTTGAACCAGCGACCTGCAGCTCCATAGGCAAATCCTTAACTCACTGAGCTACAGATCAGATACAAAGAAATAAATTCGTCGTCCCTTTGACATCGTAGTTCCTGAAGTGACCACATGGGTGGAGCCAAGGCGGAGTCTGGGTGGAGTCAGGGCGGAGAGTAGGCGGGTAGGTGGGTGGCGGCCTCCCCCCTCTACTCCCCCACCTTCCCCCACCGCCCACCACACCTTCCCCTGCCCGACGAGTTCTTCGAGTCTCCACGAGTTCTTCGAGTCTCCACAGGTTTTCCCGAGTTTCTGGAGTTTCCACGAGGTCGGAGGCAGAACAAGTTGTCATGAAGAAGTGTTGAAGTCGGACAGGATGGACTGACTTTTTACAGCGACTAGAAGGAAGACCACTAGAAGAGCAGGTCTTTAACCACCATCCATAAAATCCATGGAGTTGGCTCCAGAGAAATGAAGGGAGGTCAACTTTTATCAACCTCCATCCAGATGTTCAACTTGGTATACTTTGACAGTTTTAGCACCACAAACCTTTAGTATCACACTTTATTATCCTTTATTAGGACTTTCATGGAATCCACCAGCAGATTGTTTTTGTTGAGAAACTTCATTCTTGTCATCGTGGGACTGCAGTATTTGAAACTGTTCCTTCTATTTGACCTCATGTTTATTAGTTTTAGTGGAGAAAGTTTGAATTGTCAATTAGTCTCTTAAAAACTAAATAATAAATTGGATTAGTCAAGAGGTTTAAATTTCTTACTTTGTCATATTTTAAATATGACAAAAAAATATAAAAATAAAGTGTCTTGAGACAATTTGACCTGTTATTGGCATTATATAAATAAAATTGAATTAAAATTGTATGTCTTGTAATGTTGGAGTAATTCAGCCATATATGTTGGAAAACACATTTTCTTTGTCCATTAATCTGTTGATTGTTTTCTCCAGTAATTCATTTCTTGTTTTGGTTTATAAAATGTCAAACCCAAATATATTCAGTTTACGGTCATAAAAAACAAAAAGATTTACATTCATGATGCAGGAATCAGGCAGTTTTTCACTTTTTATCTTAGTTGAGTCAGAAAGATAGTTGATAATGTGTGAATTGTTGCAGCTTGTGAGCCGTAGAAGGTTTTAATCTTTGGGGCCGAGTGTCAAAAAACATTTAGAAACAAACATCAACAAAGCACTCAACAAAGGGAAATCCAACTTTTGCATGACAATGTCTAATTAAAGGACATTTATTTCCAATATAAATGTGTGATATTCATCCTCTGGAGCTTTCTCTTCACATCGTCTTCCACCTGGACTGGTTTGGTCGGGAGCATGTGCAACAAACATTTGAAAAACTGCACTTTAACATCAATGAATGACACTGAAGTTTAATCTCTACATAATGAGACTGAGTCTGGATGTGCTGCTCTGTCATTAACTCTTAAGTTTAGGGAAAGTTAAAACAAAAGAGGACAGTTCAGAGAAGACTTGAGAATGAGCTTATGTTGAACAAACATCTCAGACTTTCTGAGCTTCAGTACCTATAGCAAGATATTTTAACAACAAGCAACTCAAGAGATCCAGAAGTTGGAGAGAGTTAGCTTTAGCTGAGCCAAAGAACATGTGGGACGCTAACCTAGCAAACATTTCAGACTTTTCTCTGTGAATTCTGAGAAATAATTTCCTATTTAATGACAGAGCTACACATCTTAACTCAGTGTCATGAAAAGAGACTCTAATTCAGTGTCATCCATCCATATTAAAGTGCAGTTACCCAAAATGTTTGTTGCATGAGCTCCAACAAAACCTGTCCAGGTAGAAGGCCACTTTGACAAACAGGAAGTGGAAGATTCCAAGCAGATTTATAGAAGGGGGAACCAGACTGTACTAAGTGTGGTCAAGTATAGAGGGGTGTTTTGTGGGTTTTTAAGGCTGATAATGATTATTAGTGAGACATTTGGAGTAGATATTCATTTGCAGTAAATGAAAGTATTTAAAATCTTGAGTTAAATTTAGAAGAGCACAAACTCTAACAGAAAACTTTGTTGATGCGTTTTTGTTTTGTTTACAGATGTTAAGTTAAAGGAGTTTTATTCGTGACGTATAACCAATCAAATCACTCCAGAAGACAGAGCGACCACAGGTAGATAAAGGTTCAGAGCCAAAGTAGCGCCATTTTTAAATTTATTTATTACCATAAATCAGTAAAAACTAAAATACTGATAATCAGTAAATCAGTCAGCCCACAATTACAACAATTCTACAATGTATGTCTCTTTCCTTTGACTTGTTATTTGTACAATATACGATGTATATGATGGCGTTTTTTCATACCAAAGGCTATACTATGATGTTTTCTAAGAGACATAAGATGCTACTCTGTTTGTTCTGGCCCTGCACTCCTCCTCTGTTGTTTTCTGGATTGTACTCAGCTTCATGCCTTCGTCCACCCGGCCTCCGTTGACTCGTCCCGCCTGCCGTCTCTGGAGCTGAAGCTGGATTGGAACAGACCAAAGTACAGTCCAATCACGATGCCAGCTGCCTCTCAAAAGGCTCCTTCATCTGGCAGGTGGTTGCACTTCTTCTGAGGGGAAGCTGAGCTGGCCCGGCAGAACTTTGGAGATGTGTTCCAGTGGTTGGTGGATGTGTGGGGAGATAGAGAGGGACCTTTGAATTGTTCACAAAGGAAAACAGGAAACCCATTGGTAGTTTTAGTTTAGGGTGTTACTGTGGGGGTTTTTTGGGTTTTAAGAGGTGAACAGGAAGAGTTTTTTTTTTCGTATTGATTACCTTTACTTTGTTCCTGGTTGGAATGCCCATCAATGTCAACATGAAGTTCACTTTTAGTTCTGTTGATTTATTTTTATTTTACTAACAACCATTTGTTTTTAACCCCCTCACATGTTGTGTTGTTGTAAACTTACTCTTTCAAATAAATTCTTGTCTAACCCTCTGGAAACCAGCGTTTGGACTGTTTTTGTGTTGCTCCTCACCTACTGACAGCTGTGGACTAAAGGCTATACTGTGACGTTTTTAGAGCGACATGCTATACTATGATGTTTGTTGGGCGACACACTATACTATAGGCTTCTTTAATTGACATATTACTGTGACTTTTTTTGTTTTAGTTTTTTTAGCAACATATAAGAATTCGAACAGTTTAAAAAGTTACTATACTTTTACTTGTGCAATGAAATTATTATTCTATGGCATTTTTTAGATGACATATTATACTCTGATGTTTTCTTGAATTACATAGTAATTTGACAATATATTGCACTATGACATTTTTTGAACCACATATCATACATGACAATTTTAGGCAACATCCTATCATTTTGCGCTTTTTGAACCACATAATAATCTATGTTTTGTTTTTTTCTTGCCAACATGCTGTACTATGAACTACAGGCCATACTATGTTATTCTTGAGTAAAGCATACTATGACATTTTCTGAACTACATCCTATACTATGGTGTTATACACAGAGTGCTTTGGTTACATGTTGATTTATAATCTAGATTTTTTTCTGTTTTGTTTTTTGACAGGATTACCACAGACCTGACCGTGAACACCGTCGACACCAACCTCAGGGAGACGCTGCCTAAGATCTCAAGGCTGCTTGGTCGTGGTCTTTCTGGCACGTACTCTTCCAAGATGAGCCGGGAAGTTTAACACTGATGGAATGACACCAGGTCTAAGCCGACACACTTCCACTTCCTCCTCAACCCATAGTCTCTGGGAAACCTACATGGAGTAAGAAAAGTAGACAGAGAAGTAATTAAGTCTGTACACAACATATTAAAAAAGAAATCATGCTAATAAATTAAGTACAAAGAACCGAATTCGCCAATATACTGGAGACGAGAGCTATTTAATTTGATAAGTATAACCTTGTTTAGTAACATTTCAATTATTTGAGAGCAGTCCTAAAGAACTGCCTGTAATCCCAATCATAAAATGGGTTTGGAGGAAGAACATAGATGGTAATCTGGATATACATGAGTTAGGCTTTAGAACTACTATTGGTAGTATTGGTGGTAGTAATAGCAATGTGACTACTACTAGTAGTAATGGTAGTACATTAACTACTGCTGCTGATACTGGCACTGCTACTACAACTTGTAATACTATTACAAATGCTGACACTACTTCTACGACTCTAACAGCTGTTTATACTACTACTGCTGCTTGTACTTTTAGTATTACTACTACTGCTTGTACAACTATACTACAGCTACTATTAATCGTCTGGTATTTGGTTGTCAAGCTGCTAGCTCGCCTTAGCGTTTTGCTAGTGGCTAACTCGTTAGCTCTCATAGACTGGAAGCTCTCAACAAGATTTCATAATGAAAAAAGAGCCAAAAACTACTCTTACCTATGAAGAGTCATTCCAAGTTTCCTTGTCTCAATCGTACGACGCAGTGTGTAATTGTATGAAGCACAGTGAGCCGACATACTTGTTTCCGTTTTCACGCCGTCTACATCAACGGAATGCACTGAAACTTTTCCCCCACTAGCTTAGCCTCGCAGTAGCACGCAGCTCAAAGGGACGTGTCCTATCTACTGATTCATATCTATGACAACAACGGTGGCTGCACATAAGGACGCCTGACGTTGATTAGCTGCGTAAATACCATTATATCCAGTCTATGGTAAATACGTATGTGAATCGCATCATTGGCTGCAGCAGCCAGTCACCGGTCACTCACTGAGTCACACTGAAAAATAGCACAGAATGAATTGTTACGTGTTTATTTTATTTACAATTTAGGTTGGTTTTTTTTTTTTGTGCGCAGCGCAGATTTTCTGTGCGCGGAGACCGTGTCAGCAGTGCGCAATTGCGCACGTGCGCAGCTTAGAGGGAACAGTGCTTGTGTGTATGTCTGTGTAAGGGAGTGAGAGAGGGATAATCTATGTGCGCACCCATCTGTAGTGCATATGTCTGTGTCTGTACGTATTCTATGCTCTCATGGGTTATTAACAGTGAAACTCATCTGTGTGTCTCTCAAAGTAAAATATTCTGTAATGCAATATTGTTAATAAATGTAATCATATGCAACCTTACAAGTTATTAAATATGGAGAAATGAAGTTTGAGAATTTTTGAAAAAAAAAAATAGACCCAAACCTACCTAATACCTGCATCTTTAAGACCCAACCTGACTAAACTTTTATGCAAATTTGACAACTGAAGCCCAAGACATGAAACTATACAAAATATTTGCTTTATTTCATCCTGTATTGACTGTTAACTCAGCAGGCTAATGCATCACCTTGGCTACACTCTACAGCCTTTTTCCCTTGTCACACCGGGCATTTGCATATTGAATTGCGTCGCATGACACAGATGGATGCAGACAATTGGCACAGTCAGAGAGAGGAGGGGTGACATTTCCTTACTGACATTCATAAATAACCAAACCCAAACTCGACCTAAGCCTGAAGCTTTGTCAGGCTTTACTGACTTTGGATCAGACAGCAGTGCTCCATGTGCTCTATGCATATTTTTTTTTACAGAACACTGTTTTTGACACAAAAGGGTTAGCTGATGTGGGAAATAAATGTACTATATCCATGATATCATGGATGGATGTGGTAATGCTGAGAGTATTTAATTCTTGAGAAAGCTCGCAACCTACAAGAGACATTTTTTTGATGCTGACAGTGCAGTAGCAATTTGATTTAAGGCTAATATTAAGAACAGCTTTAGAGTATCAAGCCATTCAAATCAGAGTGAGAAAAAAAATTTTTTTCCCCACTTACCTTAAGTGGTATTAAACTAAAAAAGACAGCTAAAGTCCATGCCATGATTCACTCTGACCATCTTAAATTCAGACCTCAAACTTGATAAAACATTAAAATAAATGTAAAGAAGAAATATGCAACCGAAGTTGGCTGAAAATGCCAACCATTAATTCCATGCAATGTGTTCTGAAAAGGAAAGAGGGTGGAAAAGGGGTTGTTTTCTCCTCAGTAACTTACTAAGATAAAACATTCCATACAAGTTTGGATACCTAAAGGGCTTTACTTTTGAACTAAGTTTGAGAAGGAAAAGACCTCCTCACCAGCACAAACACCACTTTGTACAACAAGAGGAAGCACTGAGATGGTTGACCCTCTAGTCTGAAACACTTCTGCTCAACGGCTCGCCATCAGAACCGTCTTTGTAAAGAGCATGAAAAAAATGACATTCGCTGGTGAGTAAGGAGCGGAATTATCTGTTCATACTAACGTGCACTGTACCAACACCATCATGTGATATGTAAATCACAGCTGGAGGCTTTTTGCCAGCCAACGCCACTGCCTACAGGTTTTTCTTGCCTTTTTTCCTTCAACTCTTGATGAAGGTTGTTGAAGGTAGCTACTAACCAACCTCTGCAGGGCATACACTGAATTTCTACTCTTGCTGAAGCAAACTCAGAGAACAAATTCTGGCTTTTTTCATGCTTGTAATGTCCTGCATCCAAGATGTCTTCCCAAAACAGAGCAAACTATGCACAGAAAACATACAGCACCAAGTCTGATCTCAAATAAGGACACATTATTATGTGACATTAAACTGTGCTGGGGCACAAAATAATACGGCAGTTCTTGTGTAGAGTTTTTAACACAACCATTTTTTTCCCCGTTTAGTGTACATACATTTTGTGCCATAACAGTTTGTCTAATGTGCTAATTTTTTTCCCTTAAATTCAAAGACCTTTTCAGTAAGCAGTCACAATTTCATCAGAATCTTAAAGTAGTAGTATAAAAAATAAACAGGTAAATATATAGAAAACCATTTTTTTTTAAAAGCTTGATATATTTAAGTTATATTTTTCAGTTACTGTTGCCAGTCCTGTTATACCACGGACATCAGCTGAAGTTGCTGAGTGTTGCTGCTCTGAAACACCCTGCAATCCTTCCAATATTTCAGGGCACACCAAAGGACAAGTAAATACCATCATCTCACTGGATTTAGCAGTCTTATTGTACTCTGCTCCTGACAATCTCCCTCTAGGATATTTCACAGCAAAATTGGTAACTTCCATAGTCTCCAGCAATGCATAGCGATAGTAGTATTTCTTTTTCGCACATATATAGAGTATGCAATGAAAACTCCCTGGTGTATTTCTTAGGATTGGCATGATCACCTTTTCAGTTTTATCATCACATAAGCAGCCTGAGGTAATCAGATCACCATAGTTACTAAAGGGATGCTCGAATTAATGCATAACATCTACACAAGCTCACATTGTAATGAACACAATACAGCCTGTTTGAATGCACGCATTGTCTGTATTGCAAGGACAAGTCCTACGTACTATCATAATTGTGCTATTGATTGTACATAACTCACTTTGTCTGATTATGATTACAATTTAATATTGACTTTCTGTGTGCGATGAATTCACTCTGCCGGTGTCAGTCTTGTTGACTTGTATGATCTATGATTCATCAATACCATTGATTCTCCCAAAGTTCATCCATCCATATGTGACTGGCACACCAGTATTTTACATAAAAAAAGATTGAGGGGAGGCAATCTGCATGTCAGCAAAATGTCACCATAATTGAGCTTGGCTGATGTTATTGTCCCTTAACGAAGTTCTGACTGTTTTATAAACAGGGCTGGGACAAGAGGCATCAGTCACAAGGGAGACTGTTAACATTACCAAGGACAAGAGCACCTCGCATTAAACAGGATCGGCAGATTCACTCCCCCTTATGTGAATGTAAATGCACTTTGAGATCCCTACCTATCTATCTATCTATCTATCTATCTATCTATCTATCTATCTATCTATCCGTTCTTGTATTGACTCACCACAGTGATGGCAGGCGATATGTTTACAGTTTACAGAACAAAAGGAGAACATGTAGTACTACAATAGCACACAAGAATGAAAGCACACTGAGGCTAATTGGAAAGGGCCTGTCACTGATTACAGACACACTGACGCACCTTGTTTGTGTGTGTGTGTGTGTGTGTGTGTGTGTGTGTGTGTGTGTGTGTGTGTGTGTGTGTGTGTGTGTGTGTGTGTGTGTGCGTGTGCGTGTGCGTGTGCGTGTGCGTGTGCGTGTGTGAGAGAGTACATGTGCCCCGACTGTGCCTTGCGTGGGCGCATGGCTATTCAGTCCACACACACCTGTGTATCTCTGGCAATTGCTCTGCTGGTGGACACCGCTGTGACAGTGGGCTGCCCTCAGAGGTCTCTGGATATCCAGTGTAAATCCAGCCCAGTGGAGCTGTGAAAAAAGCTAATAATATGTTATTGCAGTCTAGGTCCCCCTGTCGCCTCTCCATCAGAGCACCACTGTCACCTTACACATAGACCACGGTGTGATAATGGACAATAATGCGGAGTAGCTGAGAGTGAGAAGTCCAATCTGCCTCCTGAGCGGTAAAAGGGCTGAGAGGAAAGCACACCCCATATGCCGCATGAGCCCTCCTGACTCTGAGGCCATGTGTCATCCCATCATGAACCTCTGGGCATCCCGTCCGATAGGTGATCATACTACTGATTATTATCTTATTTCATCAATCCGAAAAGTTCTGTCTTGACACGAAGAGGGCCCTCAGTGGGTTTCCTCAATGCAAAACTCACTAATTACTTTCTTTTCCACCGAGAAGTAAGGCTAATTGGACAATACTTCTCTACAGCTTTGTTTTTGTTATTACTGTTTTTTTTTTTTTTTTTTTAGACATCCAGATACTTAAACCAGCTGCACAGAGGACCATTGCCTAATTGTTTCATCATGATGTGTTTATTCATATTTAATGTAGAAGCATTTTCTCCTGCGAAAACATGGTCATTAGTGGGAGCCTCACAAAGAAATAAATAACCAGATTTGTTGTGAGAGTGTTTAAATTTCTCAAAGAGAATCTAAAATCATGTTATCAGCTGTGACTGCAGGCATGTTTGCAGTTAGTGAAGCACCACTGAACATAAGGCAACGAGGTATTGTTGCGATTTCTTTGTTTAGCAGAAAAACTTTATAAAATAACCTTCAGAACATAAGTAACAACTTCATTTTTAAACCTAAACATATTAAATATGCTTCCTTTGATCACGCGTGCATTTCTGGTTTTGCTTACAGTGAAATGTTTCCCTGCAGAGAAATGGGAAAACAGCAAAACAGTGTATGTAAAAACAAAATGGTCCAACTTTCAGCCAGACTGAGGCCTCTAGTGGCAGCTGAAAGCAACATCCACACCCCAGTAAAACTTCTCTAAACTTCAATATGACTTCATTAACAAAGGGTTTAAGGACACTTGTGGGATTTAATAATCTTCTTCTGCTAACTATCTTGTCTAGTTTGTACATACAGCACACAGAGGCATGGCATCGTGGTGAGGCAGGATACATTATATTTTTTCCCATAGCTCTACATGTTCAATGGGAGCTTTGTGATTAAGAAAAGGAAATCGTTTCTGGTTGTCACACAGGCACCACAGCAGCTTCTAAATTCCTCATTTTCGACTACATTTATGACAGCAAATTACAGTCTGCCTCTGTTCTAATTATTGTAATGCTGAGAGGGCACAGGGGGAATTTTATTTTCCGTCTGATGATTGAATTCATGCCTCCTTTCCTGAGTTGTATTTTGGTGCGTGACCATGAGCTTTGTGGTTTTCCAAGCCTCATGGGACCAATTCCCATTATTTACTTGACTGTGACCCCGTATCATGACCCTTCAAGTCTCTCATTCTGCAGAAGCCTACTTTTAAATTGCTCATCTAATGGCGACCTGCATTTTTACTGAACTGTAATGAATGTTCCAATTACACTGAAGGTGATGGAGGCGATTTTCCTATGATAGAGGAGGTGATTGGATCTCCCACACTCCATTTCACTATCTCTCCCTGCTCTTCAGGCATTCCCACAGACCTGTGGTCACCACGAGCTGTTGGGAGGAAGCTAAGCCTCCACTTGTGGTAATGCACCCTCTCAGTGCGCTGCCAAGCCGTGCACCAATGAGGTGACTACAGAATTAAGTGCTCGAAATAAATGAATTCATTCTGGCAGAAATGTGTCAAATGACCTTTCCGCTGCTCATTACACATGGTGCACATTACACCAGAGAAATGCTCCTGTTGTCTGGGCTCCTTTGTTTCCCCCCTCCTGTCTGCCTTGTCAAAGGGGAATGGTAATTAATTGAAATCATTTCCATGTGTAAGGTTGTGTAGATCCCTCCTCAAGGTGTGTCAATGGGTCGATAGATATTTGGAGTGTATAGTGGAGTCAGGTGATAAGAACTCCAGTCATACTGTGCTAAATGACTGCCAAAGCTCCATAAAACCAATTCAAGGGCAGATGAGTATGAGGGCAAGAAGTAACAGAAAGAGAGAGGGAAAGGCATTGTCCCCAGCAGACTGTATTCTGACAGCAGCGACGATGGTCACTATCCACAGAAATTGCAGTGTTTTGGATCATTCAAGGCTGGGCACATTTTTCATTTTCCACCCTTTTTTCCCTCTGATTAAAAGGTTGTTTGTGAGAACTGAAGAGTCTCCTTGGAGGTGGCATCCTCCTGCTTGACTGAATGCAGGGCATTTCACCCAGCTCTGTGCACAAGAGAGGAGAGCTTATCCTAATGCAGAGGCTGCCTGTCTGCCTGCCAAAGAGAGATGTGGCTTTAAGAGGGCCATACATGGTGTTGATTAGTTTTACTGAGCGGGTATGCAGAGACCAATAAATTAAATATGAATAAATTAAAAATGTACTCTAGCAGAAAATTGCTTGGAAAACAACCACCTCCCCATTAAAATATGTATAGTAATGCCTTTTATGTGAAGTAACTTGGGATTAGATATCACTGTAAATTAACACACCATCCAACCGTAGTCAAGAACTTTTCACTTTTAACAAGGACTTATAAAAGAGGTATTTACTCCAGTGTGTTCAGTAATTAATTTGATATTCAAATGAGCCTACAGTATGTATTATAATTGCAAATATCCCAAATAAGAGTAGTTTTAAAAAGGGGGTAGTGTCAACAAAGATTGATGAGGCTTGCTTTGAAATTGCCATCTGTTTCAAATGTTTACTTGACGCAGAACCACCCCCTCCCTCTCCTTTTGTGAAAATAGAGGCATCATGGTTTCCTCCCGCCATTTGGCCATATGTATCTGTTATTTTGTGTGTGTGTGTCTGTGTGTGTGTGTGGGGGGGGGGTTGAAAGCTGCGGTGCAACACACACACACACACACACACACACACACACACACACACACACACACACACACACACACGCATCTCCGCACGCAACGTAAACACTGAAGGGGATCAGGAACATCAGCATGTGTGATGAGCTCCCACAGATAACGTCTCTGCAACATTTCCATGACATTGTAGCTGCGTTACCTCATTACCACAATGTCACAGCAGCAGTGTGAGGATGTTGTGTCGGGGGTGAGGACGGAGGGGTGGTGGGGAGGGGGTCAGCTGCAGGTATCGGGCCTCTGCAGATGAGCTGATTAATTAAAGGGAGCTCTATTAAGGTTATTGAGATGCGCCCCCCCCCCCTCTCCGAGCAGCTCCCTCCACGCTCCTCAGTGGATAAAGGTGGATGCAGCCGAGGGGGGCCCGTGGAGGGGAAGCATCCTTGCCTCTTTTGACATTAGCCAGCGTGCATCCACTTCACACGCCCCACGACTCTCGCCACAAGTGCCTCTCTGCACCCCACCTTTTTTTCTTTTTTTTTTTTTTTTTTGCAGGAGTGACACTCTCGTCAGGCTCCAAAATGGGGCTGCAGAGTTTTAATCCCTCCAGCCCATCAACCCACCCACCCTTACTTCCATCTGTCAGGAGCACTGCTGGAGGAAAAGGGGGAGGAGGGAGGGTTTCAGGGGGTTGCAGGGGGCGCATCCCTCGTTCCATCCCGACGAATTTTCTAATTTCCTTTGCCTCCATGCTTTGTCCCCAAATTCACGCCCCTAACCTATCCACCGTACAGCCTCTCATTCTGTCCCCCACCCGCCTCTCCCACCTCTTTGCTCTGTTGTTTTGGCAAAAAGGAGTAAAAAGTAAAACCGGAGGCTTCTGTTTTTCTGCAACAATACAAGCTGACAGTGTTTTAACAACATCTGAACCGACTGTCAATATACATAAAAACGTTTTTTAATCTCTTTAAATTTTTTCCACCCTGGGCCTTGTGCAAACACCCCTACAATCTGCTGCAGGTCAAATTCTGCTTGTACTTTTTCTCTCCCCATAATTAATAAAAAATGAGGCACAAGACAGTAAGGAACACGTGCTCAAATCCCATCTCCTTTTACAGAAGTATCTCCACTGACAAAACTTTGCCATACATTAGGTTTATAAACAGGTTCATGCAAATTCAGTGTTGTACTACAAGAAGTTTTAATTAGTTGGATAAATCTTAACTGTGTGTTTTTGTTTTTGAATTATCAACAAAACCAACATGACAGCAACCAAAAGGAAGCAAGTCTTAACCATTTATTTGTCTGAGTGTACCATCAAGATATAAGCATACAACAAATTAATTAATGACATATTACATGGAGATGACAGTTTCGATGGGCAGTGGCTCAAGCAATCAATTCTAATTACGCATCTTCATGCACAAAACTAGGTAGCTTTAAGGACAGCACCTCCTGTCAAATTAACTCCAGGAAATGAATTCAGCAACTTACTACAGCTCCATCTGCTGTTTATTGCCGTCTGAGTAAACCAAAGTATGTCAATAATGTTGCAGTAACGTAGCAGTCTTTTTGGCAAGCAGCTTAAATCAAAGATATTTCACATTTCATTCGTTCATCCTATTTTGTTTTATTAAAAAATAAATATATATGTATTTTTAAAAACAATAAAAAATAACTATTTTGCATATCTACTCACTATGTTAAGAAACGTCATTACAGTACGTCTGCGTGGACAGAATTTGATAAAGGCTCACTCTTTCAAGAAAACAAATGCAGACTACATTTGCACATACACAGTAAAAACACAGAGCCTCTGAACGAACACAGGGCCCTATTGTCAGCACTCATTCACTTCAAGATGCAAATGGGTGGATTTGAAATTCACCCTGTGTGTTATGCTTGGATACTTTAATGTTGTATCTATGCTGGGGATTATTCTCTCTACAGCGGAAAAACCTGTGCTTGAATGGCAGTGCCCTCAAAGTAGCTCCTACTGCTTTCAATGGCCTCCAAACGAGATTAGACCCGTGGCTGCCCTCAGTCCCAATCCTCTGCATTCAGATGGAGCGTAACCAGCCTGTGTGACAGTTTTTCTGTTTTGACACTGAGAGGGTGCAGTCACTGCGTATAGGACGTTTTGGAATTGAGAGGTCAGAATGGAAAAAAAGAAAATCCCAATTGCTCACTTTGGTGTTCTAAAATGATAGTCAGTAAAAACTTCTATATTCATCAAGGGTATTTTCTCTGAAATTCAGCAAATTATTATGAAACTGTAAGAAATATTTTGTCTTTGTTTTTGTAATTTTATATAAAATGTGCAACAGTTCTGTGTTCACTGCTGTGTTTTATATTTGGCACATTTAACTCTATATATACTCTATATATAAAGTAGTAAAAGACCACAAGAAAATATAAAATGTAAGAGGCATACATTACCAATATATATAAATAAGGAAATAACAGTAATAATAACAAGATATGCTGCTAGCAGTAAGCAGATGACTAAATAACAGTTTCATAAAGGAATCAGCTGTGCTGTGCTCAAGTCTCCCAGGTGGCTGTCTTTACTCGACTAACTAATTAGGTCATTGCTGTAAGATAAAAGCATCAGTAAATTTCGACAAACTCATTCAATCTCTACATTTGCTGGCCACAATAAAAAGTAAGTCTGTATTTACGTTGCTTGGTGCTCTCAAACAGTTGCCTATGTAATAGGAAGCATTTGTTCAACTGTTCTACCCCATCTCGGAAAAAAACTCAGACTGGGCTTTTCTTTTGGCACAAGACAGAGCTGAAGTTGGACCCCCAGCTCCAGTGGGTTTTAATTTCTTGCACTATTTTCACATCTGTATAAGATTCACATTTTTTTGACCCTCCTGTCACTGCTTAGTCTCTGGCCATCACCATAAAGGCTGCACCATTCAGTTGCATTCATATCAAAATAATCAAAAGAATAAGAAAACAAGTGTATATCTGTCATACTAAGCATCAGTCTATGTCTAGTTTTTCTGTGTCTCACGTTTTCTCATTTGATATGGCTTGTTTTTTTAATTTTATTCTGTATGGGTATTGGTCTTAGAGCTAGCTGGTGGTTTGCAGGGGCCAGTCCTACTTTACTAGAGGTAGAAATTCTCTGGCTGTCTGCCTTACTTGAGTCGGTGGGTGGTTTCTGTCCTGTACTGAAGTCCTTCTTGTCCTGAGGCCTGCGTTGCTTTATACTTGGCTGTATGGAGGGTTTTACACCAGCATGAGACTGCAGGGACAAGATTCATATTCATCTTACGTAACAGAATTAACTATGACATTCATGTAAAAACAGCTGTATGGCTACACCTTTATTAACATCTTCTATAAGAGGAAATTCTGGCACCATCTAGTGGTGTTTCAGGATAAAAGGAAATATGAAAGAACAAAGGCAGTTCAACAAGAAAAATCTAAATCCAAAATTTATAGCGGTATATATTTGTAGTCTGAAAACTTAGCTCTAGTTATAGGAGGTGCAACAAACCTGTGTGGCAGGTGGCTGTTTTGGGGTATCAGAGTTGTTCATGCGCTTGTCCTGAAGACTGCCACCACTCTTGTTAGCCTTTGTTCCATGATACTAGAACAACCCAAAGGGAAACATGAGAGATCTATACCTGGATTCCATGACCATACATAATAAATAAGGGCTGAACTATAGAGCAGAAGGTTACATTAAAGGAAAATTCAGTTTTGTTTTGTTGGGGTTTGTTTCCAATCTGTCTCTGAAACACTGAGCTTCAAATTAATTGAATTATTACATAATTAATCAATGACATGAATGAAATGTACAAATCAGAAACATTACAGTAACTTCCAACAACTTTGTATTAGCACTTCCCAAAATGTTCTATTTGTAACTCCTCATTGCAATGTAAAGACATGCAGATTTAAGGAGTTTGGGAGTTTTGAGTTGTGAGTTTTGTAAGTTGGTGGCTTAAAAAATGATCAGTGTCATTATGAAACAACTTTGTATAAATAGTTTTGCTACACATGCTGATATATCTACTCAATAAGAGAGACCAAGTTTAAACAGTAATAATTACCACAGAGGGTGTGTGATGTGTAAGCAGATAGAACAGATAATAATAACAAACTTACAATAATCACCAACAGAGCTTTAATAGGTAAGAAGAGACTTACTTCTACAAATAATAGCACAGGTGAGGACAAAATGTTGTAGCGGTGTGCTAGATAGGCATACGGTACCAGTTTGCTTGATGCAGAGGATGCACAGGAGCTGCTGTTTGTCTCAGGCCTGTGTTTAGCATCACTGCTGCAGTTACTGTTTGTTTCCGGTGAAACTGCCGGGGGGATTGGGAAAGGTTCCAGGGTGTCCTCAGAAGAGGTGAGGGATGAAACCGCCAGAGGCTGTGTTCCTATTGTGGACGATTTAAATAACACTGACATTAGCAAACCTTACATGACTTTCTCTGTATCTCTGTCCCTCTGTCTATCCCTCTCTGCTACTTTGTTCCTCAATACTCTCCTCTGTATAATAACAAAATCACTTTTATTTACTTATCACAACTAGTTATTGTGTAGATTTTACTATTTTGACCTTATTTGGTAACTTCGCCATATCAAGTTGTACTGGCACTGTTTTCAAATGGCTGCTCAGCATCTGTTAAAGTTATGTATCAGGATACCTCAAATGTTTTTTTTTTTTGTTTGTTTTTTTTTTTACTATGACTTGGAGGATTTAAATAGTCAATATTACTTTCTTTCTCTTCCCGGTGGCGACACATCATCTCGAATATGTTGGACGGCACAGCAGGCACATTAGTGTCGCCCTGTTAGACAAAGCACCCCATGAGAGCTCTTCATGTGACACATTGAAAGTTTATGAATGCAGCTGGTAGAACTGGTGTCTTACTGTAATCCAAGGGTTTTCTAGGAGCTGATTAGCAGACATGCGGTAGGCAGGGTCAACTTTCAGAAGGCAAGTCAATAGATTTTTTGCTGTTGAAACAAACTCAAGTTCATAAGTGAGTTAGTTGTCAAACATATGCACTGCTGTGAACTGGTACTTTACATATATGCAGGAGTGAGAATGAAGATTAATTGTCACCTGCATCACTGACGGTGGCCCAAATGGGTTGAGGAAATCTGACTTCCGTGTTCATGATCTCTTTAAGTAGGAGTGCCTTTCTTTTGGAAGTAAACGGAGGTTCCCCACACAGCCTTTAGAGAAACACAGCCAGACATATGAATCCACAGTATGTGTGTGCTAGTACATGTATAAATACAGCATATGTGTGTCTACTTACAACATATACATAACAACTCCTATGCTCCATACATCACACATCTGGCTATAACCACGATCGCTCATCATTTCAGGTGCTGGAAATGACACAAACGTAAAGCTTTTTCATTGGACACAGAAATCTGGGAGCAGAAGGTACTAGTTCAAACTAATTTTCACCAGTAGTGGTGCTACTGAGCCCCATTTAAATAATACTGTATCGTGTATGTTGTGTTTCATCAGCACATTCACAAGGACACACACACGAACACACACCAAGAAAAGGAATGAAGAGATCGACAAGGGGAAAATGTGTATCTACAGCTGGTGGCAGTAATGAGTCATAAAAGGCAGCAATGCAACAATAAAAGAGGAGAGGAGAAAAAAAAACACCTGCAGGCTTTAAAAATGCAGGTTTCACATTTTTAGGGAGAAAAAATTTAAGTTATGATGTTAGTAATGTAACAACTTTGCACCATTCAATTCTCAAAGTGAAGCTTTTTAGATTCAGTGTACACTCCACACAACCTGTATAACCTTGAGGTGAATCAAACTTACTGAATGCATTTTACTTTCAGATAAAAAAAACATTCAACACTATTTTCTTTGGTTATTTGAAACCTACATTGTTTATATCTGCTAGCAGATTTCTTCTACCACATCTTTTCCTACACATTGTTCCTCTTTTGGTGTTCAGCATCTGTTTACCAGTGGAATAGTATGAAATAAAGAAACATAAATATTGTCTTGCACCATTACAAATTTATCTGTGTTTGGCTGTAATGTCAGCATGCTAGTAGAGCACAAAACAAATACCAATTATAATAGCTCCATAGCACCACTATTGCTCGGAAAACACCAATTACCTTTACTACCTTCACCTATAATAGGACACAGTAAGTATATACAATACTGTGCATAAGTTTAGACTTTAAATTAGATGGTTTCCTAAAAAAAATGTACATGGTTATTTTTACATCGTCTAAGTAAATATGTCAATAGGAAATATGATATTTTAGATTTCCAAACATTCTGTTTGCAGCAAATAAATATTCCACTGAGTTATTTATATGCTACAACAGACAAAGTAGCAAAAGGAATTTGTAGACATATAGTTCAGTGTATTATTGAAGAGTTATAACAAACAGGTGCTAATAAACCAAGTCATTAACTTGGCTGAAGTAAAATCATTAATTGTGACAGAAACAGCTGTACAGGAAGGATACATCTGGGTAAGGCACAACCATGCTAAAAAATGAGGTTGCTGAAGAACTGACAATTTCATCCAAACATCCTAAACCATGGCAAAAGTTGGCATAGTAACAAGACGGAGGATGGTTCTCCTGCCTTAGCAAGTCTCTCACAGGCAGAAATTTTGCAGCAAACAGGCATTTTGTTAGAAAAAACTGAGTGCTGCAGACTATAGACACATTAAGCTGTCTTCCTTTCCAAACCAGAAGTTGTCCATTAGTACCATCAGGGAAGACACCACCATTCCTCTAAAGTAAAAAACCAGCAAAGTGACTCAGCTCTGCAAAGATGACAACCTCAAACATATAACCATAGCTTCAATGCCATGAGGAACGAGAACGTATGGCCCCACATAATCCCGACCTCAACATCAAGGACTCAGTCTGGGGTTACACAAAGAGACAGATGCAATTAAGAAAGAATATATCCACATACTTACTGTTGCAGGAACACTGATTTTCAACTGCATTTGCATACCTTGAAAAATTGTGTGCAAGTGTTGGTGAATATTTGAAGGAAAAGTGGTAACACTGTGAATATTCATTGGGTTTATGTGAACTTAATTGGTAAATGAATCCTAATCATGGCATTATTTTTGAAAGCAAGTTCACTAATCACCTAAAATGTTTGAAGAGTACTGTACACTCATTCAATCTTAGATCCCATGGTCATCTGTGTGGCCTACTAGCAAACTGTAAGAGATACAGGTGTCATACCCATATACATGAGAGTCCCACAGGCCTCTGTCATTATGTTCTCAATCCCTGCACCACCTGTCTTCACCGATAATCCAAAATCTGTCACCTAGGTGGAGAACAGCACATAAGAAAAAGGCGATACAAATAAACATGATTTAGACAAGCTGACAACCCATATTAAATTCTTTGTTAAAGGTGTTTCTGTCAGGATAAAGGTACATTGTGAGCATAAACAATGATTGTGAACATTTGATATGAAATAGCTACTTGACCGTTAAGGCTGTAAAGGTCTATATATTTGCAGAAGACAAAAGTCTAGAAGAAAAGGCCACTCCTGTGAAATGAAAGTCATTGATGCTGTGCAACGACAACACTTTCTTATCATGTGTACAGTAAGTGTGTGTTCATCTGTGTGTGTACAAGAAAAGAGAGAAAGACAGTGAGAAAGAGGGACATTTATGCTGCAGCCGAGCCTTGTTTTTTGTTCACACACCAGGTATCTGCTTTGGCTGGCTCATTGTCAATCCACACAACATGCTGTGCTCTGCTGGTCATTTGTTTAAAAGCACAGTTTAGTGTCTCTTTGTAAAGGTGTACTATAAAAGAAGACCAGAGGGAGTCTATCATAATGAGGTAGTATTTAAAGCCTTTACTAACTATAGAGAAGACAGTGGGCAAGGAAAAAGTGCCCATCTGAGGCTTGTACTCAGTCCAGCGGGGAATGAATAAGACACTGATGGAAAGTTTCATCATTTGTGTCGCCATTTTACCTTGATATCGATGCTGCTGTCATCCTCGTTGAGAGAATTTTTCACAAGAATATTCTCAAGTTTCAAGTCCCGGTGCACTGTAACTGTAGAGTGTCAGGACAAAAAATGTTACGTATACATAACTGGTGTGACTACTCAGACATGAATGTATGTATGTGACAATCAGAGTTTCAGGATTAGGTGTTTCAATCAATATTTAAATCTATATTTTATATTACCAGTAGATCAGATAGGTGTAAAGTGTATACTCAATAATGAAACCACTGACAACACAACATAGCTTGGATAAATTGCAAATCCTGATCACACCGACATCAAACTAGTAGTTTGTATGTTTTCTTGTGTTTGCTCAGTATTTCTCCCAACCCAAAGACAAGCATAGCACTGTAGACAATATTACCCTTGATTAAGGAACGGGCCTCACTGCAAGACGTGATTTTCATGTTCTGTACTGTGGTGGTATACTGCTCACAAATTGTCAGAAGTAGAAAAACAGAGGGCATATGTCCCCATTGAGATTAATACAGGCTAAATAAGCAATACAGCTTCATGGACTGAGCCAGTGGAACATGGCCATGTTTTGAAAAGTCACTTGATGAAAATCATAGCATCCTTATAAAATAAGGGTGTTTTATGTTTTCAACATATTTTGGTTTCTTGTCTTAAATTTATATGCCGATCAGCCACAATATTAAAAGTACTTGCCTGATGTGAGTCCCACTCTTGATGTTAAAAAAGCTCTGACTAATCAGGGCCTACACATAGGACGTCTAGCGGTCTCTTGTGGTGTCTGTCACCAGGACATTAGCGGTGACTCCTCTTAGCCCTGTGGGATACAGGATGGTGCCTCCATAGATGAGGTTGTTGAAGTGCATTTTGTTGGGGATCTGGGAAATTTGGAGGCCGAATCAATGTATTTGGCTCTTTGTCGTATTCTTCGAGCCGTTCCTAAAGAATTTTTCCAGCGTGGCAGAGCACACTGTCCTACTGGGGGAAGCGCCGATGCCGTGGGGGTGTATTCTTGGTCTGCAACAATGTCTAGGTGGGTAGTACATGTCAAACTAACATTCACATGAATGCCAAGACCCACGTTTTCCCAGCAGAACATTTCTTTGTAAGGACATAAGCAACATTATAGACTTCACTCAGCAGTGGTTTTAATGTTGTGGCAGATTGCTGTATACCAAGGATTGGAGTCAGAGTTGAACAACTGAAAAAAGACTTAAGTGTAAAATGATTTGCTAAGGTCAGTCACAAGTATAGGCTATGTTTCGTACACACTAACACAATGATCTGTTTACTTTGCTTTCTAGTAGTAGACCAGGCTGAAGGGCCTCGTTAACAAAACTTGGAAGAGTGTGGGAAGGCAGGAGGAAAAATACAATTTGCCCAGGGCAGTCGTTTTTGCTGCACTGTTTGAAGCAACCAATTATACAATGCAGCAGTGTTGATGGTGTGTGAAAGGCAAGTTAGACCAACTGGTGTAAACAAAACAAACACCTGAAAAGATTCTGTTTCCATTTTCCATTTAAGATGTTTTTTGCACAGTAATTCCTCTGAACAGCTTGGGGCAGCTGAACTCTCAATTTCATATTCAGAATTCAATAATTACGCACACTTTAAACATGAGTTAGCAATTTGAAATTACATTAGTTTGTCTTCTATATGTCTGGTTATTTAATAAAATATTAATTAGAAAAAATGATGGTTTATTTGCCAATATAATTTTGTTGCATTTAGTTTCAGTAATCATCCTTTAAGGAACTCACTGAGAAATAGTACAATTTATTACAGCTTCTGAATGTGCAGTGGTAATAGTTACATGAATATAGTAAATTGTTCCCAGCACTTGTACTTGCATTATAACTTAAAACCTCTGCTGAGCCTAAGTACAGCTATGACTAACAGCTGAATGTGGCAACTGGTAGCTGAGACTGACAGAAGATAGGAAAAAAATTGATAATCTGAGAAAACCTGAAGAAATATGGGCACAGAGGCTGTCACTTGACAAAAGGGTTCTGGATACCTTATTCAAAGCCAGCACTTTCTCCTTAGTATCATTAGTCTTTGTAGTGGTGAGGTAAACCAGCACGGAGGGACTTTCCATGTAAAAACACCTGTTAATCAGTGTTGCTCCCTGGCTTGTTGTAAATTAGTCATTAGCCACATGTAATGATACCTCATTGCCAAGCAGTGTCCTAAATTACCTCTAACCAAAGACTTTACTATTAAAAGGGGAAGCAGAATTTCCAAATAAAACCAATTTAATTAAAATGTTTATTATGTCTTTTTCCTGCCAGCTATTCATTATTGTTATTTTATCAAAATAAGCTCCATTTCCATAATGACTGAAAGCCATAATGGCAAGAAATCTCACATCATTGAGGGCAACACAATTTGAATATAATAATGGCAGTATGACATTATTACAAATTAGCTGAAGCACACTTTATTTAAAGGACAGTCTGAACTCTGTTTTAGACTAAAATATAATCCTGTACAATATGTTGCACACTAGAGTATAATTAATGTAGCTAAGATCATTTTCAACACTTACAATGTCAGTCTGTAAAATTACATTACCTCTTTTATGAAGGTAGACAACAGCATCAGCTAAACTGCAGATTATATTTCTTGTCTCATCCTCTGTGAAGAACTTTTTTCGCTGCAACAGCTGCCTCAGGTCACCTCCTTTGCACAGCTCAGTAACCAAATAAATCATCTAGAAACAAGAAGAGAAATGCATCTTAGTATACAGTTCATTTGTGTGCTCATCAGTAACATTTATGCAGATGCATATAGTAATAGGAGATTATGGCATGTTACACTCACCCACTCACTTAATTATGCTTACTTTGCATTTTCAGTTTGAAGGACAGCAGTGCTTACCGTAGCTGTGCGATAGACTGCCTGAAGATGTATTATGTGAGCATGATTCACTTGTTTGAGAATTTCTATTTCGTTATCCACCATCACAACTTTCGAACTTCCTGCCTGATGTGACAGAAAGTCAAATCGAAGCATTTGTTTCTCTACAAACACGAAGCTCTCTTATGAAAGCAACTTTTTATTACATTAGAAAGGCATTCCAAGAGGGATGCCAAATACACTCACCGCTGGTCTGCAAACCTCCTTAATAGCCCATTTAGTCTGTGTCTCAATGTGGGTGGCTTCATAAACAACTCCAAAGCTACCTTGACCCAGTTTCATTCCAAATTCATAAATTTCCTATGGGGATAAAAAAAGGAAAGGAAAAAATAATACATTTGTAATATACACCGTCACACTGTCAGTCATATACAGCAGAGGATTTCCCCTGAGCTTTTGTTAAGGCTCTAGGATCATTTCACTATTGTTTTTCAAAAACATTATGTCTTAACTCAAGACCTGAATTCTGAAGTACATCGTAATTCAAAGCTCTCTTAAAAAAGACACTAAAAGTTTTCCAGTCTCTAGAGCTGCAGAATATAGTATTTTTAATCAAGTTACAAATGATTAAGTTGCTGCTGCAGTTCATTCAATCTCAGGTCTAATTAACTTGATTATTATCTGTGTGCATGCAAGACTGAGCACTAGCTACTTCGGATTTGGCAAAGGGACCAGACAAATTCCCCAATGGAGGAGGGCTATACAACAGCAAAGCGGAGTTTGGTCCTCGACTGGTGCACATGGAGTGGACTATAGAGGTCACCAGTGACTATGTATATGTGGAACTTGCTCATGGGTAACCACATAATAGGACTGTGGGGGAATCATGTATAGAAGCTCTCCATACCCTGAGGTCTGTGTCATTTTCCAGACGTATATCAAGCACATCCCTCTTCAATGTTTCCTTACTGGTCCGCGCGGACATCAGGTTCATCTGCGGATGAAAGAAGGAGGAGGTCATTAACTGTCTGAATTAGCCAAGCTATAGCATGATAGGCATGTAATAGACAAAACAAGTTCTTAACTGAGAAATAACTACACTTATTTGGCTATTCAATTAATTATTTTAATAGAAAAATCTGTGGAATTGTTTTTTCTACTATGGCTGTTACTGCAGATGAATGGAGTCATAAAGACGGACTTCTTAACATCTGCTCATTAAGGACCAACACATGTTTTTTAATATTGCTGTGATGCCACATTTGTGACCATCTTCTTACATTAATTACTAACAGCCCAAGCTCAACCTTAAGATTAATCAACTAAACATCTCCTTGTCAACCAATAAATTAGACAGTTCTCTCATTCTTTCATGACCCAGTTTACCATCATTTCTAACCATTAGAGCTTAATCAATACTGGACAACCAAGCGTGTACAACCCAAATGCACTACATTTGCAGTGATACAGTGACACAAATATTCTCTAATACTAGGAATCATAAGTGCTAGTTTCAACAAAGTGTCACAAGATGGACAAAACATTTTAACTGAAGCTTAATTTACCATTTAAGCTCATTAAGCTACTGCCATGAGTTTACTTTTCAAGTACTGCACAGAATCACTGAAACTTTACTTCTCCAAGTCTAACTTGTCACTTTTTTTTTATTACTGGTTTATGACCAAACTGCTGTCTCTGTCTGAGCTCATATTCACTTTAAGCACAATTTACTCTGCTTGAAAAACAGTCTCTAAAGCCAAATTAAATGTAAAGCAATTATCAAGTGATGACTGGGAGCGATGAAGTGGATCCACCACACGCACAGCAATTAATTATTAACAAGGAAGCGGTGTCTTTAACCTCTTCACTCTGATGCATTATTTTAGCCCTGACAGGCCTCTCATAACAGGCCTGTCTCTCCCATTATCTCCTGTCTATTTTCAAATCAAAACGATTGTGACAGCCTCTGGAAATTCCAATCACCTCAATCATAGCTCATTTGTGGAAGACAGAGGCATGTGATGAGTGTATCACTGAGGACTTGAGGTGACTGGAGAAAGGTCTCGTGCACCTCAGGTGTCTCCCATACAGCGGCGTCTGGTTCTTGGCCCCAGATCTCTGATACAATGGAAATAAGATATCAAGGTCAGGTTCAGGTGAGAAGTCTGACCTAACAGACATAGGTCTTGAATTGCTTTAAGGCTGGAGTGCTTATCTGCAATCTCTAGACCTGTTTTTTTTTTTAAACAGCAATTCAAACTGCTGTTCAAAACACAAAATAGATTACTTACTTGACTCTGTTTTTTATCTTAGTACTAACTGAGGTCTCAAAAGGCTTCATACAAACAACACAAGCAAAAATGGCCAGACAGGGTCAAAATGCACACAATAAATATTGCATTCAGCAAAGATAAATAAAAGTACCTGTGCTTCTTCTGTCAAATGATAAAAAAAAAAGCTTCAACTTCTTTTTTACCACCTGTAAGGAAACACACCAAGAGGGCAGACTATAACAGGCAGGAAGATCCTTCTATTTCCCCCAAATCCAACCACTTTTTGGAAGAGTTGCTCCTGACAAACACTCAAGAACTGCTAATGGAGTGACAAAGATATGATTATGTAGTGGCTTGCAAAACATGTCCACTTGTGTTTGTTGCATGACCAAATTGCTGGAAATACACAGTGGTAGTGGGTAAGAATGGCACCCCTGTGGCACTTGTGCACCTAAAATGCTTTTCATTACGGCTACATTTTCTGTCCAGGTACCTGTACATTAGCACTTATGCTGTGAAATTTTAAAACTTCCCTGAAGGACCAAGTCTAGACTACTTCTCCTTTTTCTTGACTTGATTAAGTCAGCACTACAAAACTCTGCATAGAAATCTCTTTTTTTCATCTCTACATAAAGGACTGACCCAAGAATAAATACAGACTTGTTAACTAGGTCAAGAAATGACAAAACGGCCTTTGTTCAGCCACAGGAACTCCGAAAGATAAGCAAACATCAGTACACACCCCATCTCCAAGAAGACGCAGACTAAGGTCCACCTTTTACATTCAGTTTGCCTCATCTCCAGTTTCAGCAGAAGTAATTAGAGCCGACAGTTCATCACAGGTCAAGTCCATACTTGCCTCACCTCTCCATCATTCTGTCAGACAGCAATTTCTGCTTATTTACACTACTGAGTGAATAAATATACATAGCACCTAATGACTGGAAATGTCAAATGAGATATATTGTGCAAGAAATAAGCATGCAAAATCAATGTCATGCTGGAACAAAGAGAACAGGTACATACAAGGGTAAGGTAAGGTAAGGGTAAGGCTCTGATCCTCTGAAACTTTTCTACGCTTAAACTTGCTTGTCTTAACTCAATGTTTTTTTATATATATATATATATATATATATATATATATATATATATATATATATATATATATATATATATATATATATATATATACATTTCCTCTCTATGCCTTCATTGTCTCTAAACTCTAAACAATAGATATGTAAACATATCACCTTCAGCTGTGGGAAGTGATAGACATTTATCATTATTTTTAACATTTCCTAGACTAAACAGTTGACCTATTAATTACTTATTCATTAATTTCAACCTGTTATCAATCAATAATGGAAATAACCATTATTTGAACCCCTAATGGTATAAATAAGTTCCACTGCACAGTAGAACAATTGATTTCCATGATTCATTGCATCTCTGAGAGGAATGGAATATGCTGTTGAAAATACAATGTCAAAAAAACAGTCACCACTTTTCAATCTCAACCCACCAATCAAGATATTACACATTCAGCTATCAGTTATTGCTCAGGGTCTTTCAAAGTTTACTTACTTTAATTGCATAAATACTAGAATAAATTAGGTTTGAATTCAGTCACATTGCCTTTAGCTGTTACAAGCAGCTGGTGAAATACAGCTTGAAAAACAAACAAAATCCGAATCTTACTAACTGCAATTAAAATGTACACTGCTATCCGTTTTGCTTGCGCCCCAATATTACATTTTACTCATGTGAAACTTAATCATTTATTGACAGCTTGGCTTTGATGACAAATGATAAACTTCACAGTCCTAATGAAGCGTGGAATTACATTACCTGATGAGGCAAGAAATTGCATGTTTAGAATGCAAATATCCCGTCTACTTCACTAAGTTATGGAGTGAATCCAAATATTATGCAGGGAGATTATCAAAGCTTGTGGTCTAAATGTAATATACCGAGAGCACATCAACATTAAACCATTAAAGCCTACAACAGACTTACTAAAGAGCTGTAAAAATATACTGTACCTGACAGCTGATGGACTAAGGACTGACAAAAAAGGTGTAGCTTGAAGTAGCTGTTTCTATGCTGCAAACAAGTAATGCAGTTTCCCTATAAACAAGTAATTTAAAGGCCCCTCCAAGAATGCCTGCTGTCTTCAATGGTCATGTTTGATAAGTGTCTATTGGCAAGAAAACATGCTTTGCCAAAAGGAAGCAAAAGATCAAATTCTGCAATTTGCTCAGGGCACTCCACATGTTGCTAGGAGATAAGGGCCAACAAATTCAAATTTTCTCATTGGTTTAATCCTGGTTAAAGCTAATCTCTGCCCTTGCTGGGCTCAGCCTTGGGAAGCTAGGAGGGCAGACATCTAGGAAAATGTAGGCCACTGCAGAAACAAGAGCAAATAAAATATTTTTCAATGACAGAAAACTCAGCACATCCATATCTAAGTACACAAATGTCCACAGCGGCGGTTATTAATAGTTCATGCCAAGCTAGTTTGCGTTTTAACTGTTAAAACAAGACACGTAGGGTAACCTAAACTACAATTTATCTGTTTAAAATAGGAGTAGGTGTTCTATATGTAAATTACCTGTTGTTTTTATTGTTAATTTTTACGAAGACCGTTGGATAATTTTAAGCACTGAGCCTTCATATAAGCTAACTCCTATAACGTGAATTAGCTAATTAACCACATGAGCTAGCTATGTTAGAGAGCTAATTAACGTCTACAAAATGCCTGACATCTCATGAAAAAACAGGACAGAGATCATTCACCAACTATAAGCTGTCGCTGACTATCTTGTACCGTCACAAGAAATTAAACTAGTCTTATTAAAACGTTAAACAACGCAGAAAATTTGAAAAGCGGCTGTGCTTTTAGGTAGCACACGTAATGGCACACGTTGTCATGGCAACCAAATGTGAAGTTGCACAAACGTTTCCTCTAACGGAAGAAAACCGCAAATAAGAACGACTAGAGTGATAGACATGCAAATAAAACATGTGTCCAAAGTGACGGCTGCTGTTAGAAAACTCCGCAAACGCGCCTTACCTCTTGGAACTGATCATTTTCTGTCCGCAGGTTGGTCTTCACATAAAAAAACTTTTTCGCCGAGTGTCGGGGGGAAGCGAAGAGGGACAAACTTCCTATGAATGAACGAGGGCTCCTCCAAAGGCTTGTCGATCTTACGCAAAATAGATCACCGATCAGCTTGATCAGTTCCGCAGTTTCACTCAGTGTTCACCTTGCCACAGAGGCACATCTTTTCCTATATTATTACTGAGTGAGGAGGCAGTTTTTCCTTGTGGTACCCTGGAATTTACTTGGTCCTTAGTCTCCATCTAGTGGACCAAGTGAAGGGCTTCTTTAAGTTGCGTGGTTTACATTAAAAATGCATTTTTATAACAATTACACTACCATTCTCTGTTTAGAAATAAGATTATTATTACCTTGGGAAATCAACACAGTTAATCAACTGTGATGACTGACTGACAATTAAATCTAAAGGAAATGGGAATATAGATAACATTTGGAAATCTAAATGACAGAAAAGAAAGATTAAGAATAAGTGGTGAGTTCGAACTGTTTGTGAATAAAGTAGTTATGGGTGCAAACATCAATAGATTTCTTTCTCTTGCACTGTAAATTTGTCTTTAGCCAAAACATACTGTTTACTCAAACAGACATTAGTACATGCACAGTCAACTGACATCGCAAGCTTTTAACTAGTACAGCAGGATTTAACACTCTTTTTTCCACACTTCAAATAAGATTAGGATTTGTTGTCTTATCAGAACTACTACAGTATTCCCATAACTTAAAATTCTTTGTGAAAAACATCTGCTCCAATCTCAGAACATCAGTCACATTTCATTTTTCAGTTGATGCTTTGAAGCTGTTTGTTTTTCAATTAGTTCTTTTATATATTGTTTATCATTTGTTTCTGTGGATTTAGTTATAACTTTTTTGTAATCCTAGGCTTCTGCTTCTTCTTTTTTTTTTAACAGCGTGGGGCAGCAGTCTGACTAAAAGGCTGTGGTTCCATTTAGGTTCAAATGGTCTCTTGCTTTCAGCAAACAGTGGAAGGGGTTCTCTGTAAATCTTCAACCTTAACTGTTATTTGGGCATCTTGAACTTTAATCTTGGCGTGAGATTTAAATGTACCCTAGTAAGCTGTATTTCAAGTAGTTGTGCAAGATTCACTTGTGCTTCTCAGTCTCTCTGGATGCAACTTCTCCATTTTCTCTGCACTGATAAATAGAAGCATGTTGCTTACTGTAAATCAGCAATTAACTGCAAGCAACAATAGCATTTGTTTGTAAAAGTGCCTTTAATACAACTTTTTTACAAAGTTGTGAGATGCCTAAAATAACAAAGCACTGCAAAATTATCTTTGCTAGTTTTGAATTTACAGCTTGGATTCAAAAGATTTATGTAAATTAGTATACCGCCAATCAGGAAAAATAAAAAAACAAAAACAAAAAAGCAACTGTAAGTTTTATAACTTTAACATCAAAGCAAACCAGCTGTAATACAAAATTTTACAGGCAGAGAATGACTTTTTTTTAATTCAAAATTTTACTCTGACTTTTGAGAAATATAGAAATCGCAATTAGAATTGAAAAATATTACTTTCTTTTTGTATTGCAAAAACACGGCTGTGAAAGTATCAGTATAGCAAATTGTCCTCACACCATCTGAACTGCAACATTTAATCTCAACATAATTTTTCAGAGCTTCATTCTGGCTTCATTTCCTTAAAAAGGACACTGTTTGTTCATTCTGCTGGTGCATAAAATCAAATTACATATTATTCTTTCCAAAATGCGAGGTGTCATTAAATTCCAGTAAAGCCATTATTTTGAAATACATAACCAGTACAAAATGTAAGCTGATAAAAAAAGCATTATTTCTAGTTACATGCATTCTGATTAGTAACCACTGAGTTCCTCCATCAGACAGACTTCCGCCTTTTACCAAACACATTATTGATGAGTTTGGCCATGGACTTGGAGCCACTGTATCGTCTGCGGCCTGCACAGTGCTTGAGGTTATCCATCACATGACGAATGAGCTTTGTGAAGAGGTTTGATATCTCCAAGTAGTCCTCTGCTGCAGACACCTCCTGGAAGTGGCAGCACTCTTCATGAGCCAAGGACCGTCCCTCCTCCTCACATACCTGCCGGGCGTTGCACAGGTCCTGCTTGTTCCCCACTAAGAACACTGGAACATCCACCAATCTGTAGAGGAATTAAGCAGCGTTTCACAACAGGTGTTAAAGGTAGATAAGGTAGTCTGGATTCATAGTGGCTGTGATGCCCATTATGAACCGACCAAAATCAATTTATAAAAGTTAACAAACGATTTGAAATGCTTAGTTCTTTCTATGGTGTACCCATAGCATCTGAACAGCAGGAATCTCGGAAACGGCTGTGCTTATGTTCACAAAAAGCACAATGTTGTCTTGTTCACTGCCAGTGTATTAACACTGTTGTTATGTTCAGTCAAAAAACTAAATGTCATCATTCAAGCATTCACATTTACTCTGTGTTACCACAAAGGAAAACTGAACTTCATCGTGGGATTCTCCACTAACAGCATATTGGAATGCGGTCTCTAACTCACAGCATACCACACTGATCTTCACCCTGATAGGCCTACACTCATTCATCTCAGGAATGGGGCTCATAAAAGTCAATCCCTCAGCTCAGCTTCATTACCAACTGACTATGGTCAGTCACCCTTTACTGCTTTCCTCTCGGGCCTCTTTGATCTGCTGCAGGACGCTCTTGGCATGGAGGAAGGACGTTCGGTCGCTGATGTTGTAGACCACCACAAATCCATCTGCCCAGTTCACAGGCTCCTCCTGGATACATGTGCTGCCTCCACTCTGACACAGCAAAAGTGGATGGATGTGGAGATAAATATTGTCTATCAGCTCATCTGACTAGAGAAGTTATGAACATTTTAAAACATGGCGCACTTCTTAGGACTCTATGTATCTAACCTACTGCTAAAAAATGTTTAAAAAAATAGTTAAAAACATGGGAAAACAAGCAAATCACGAGGGTGTTGAAAGAAACAATAAATTAAGTACAGCACAGCATGAAGCAGAGATCCTGCTGTATAAGACTCTTGAGCTCACTACAAACATATTTTGCTGTCACATATTATTCTTTAAAGTCTGCTCACCTGCAGCATCAAGTACTAGATTTAAACTAAAACACTGATTGATAATAGCTTGTACATTTTGTATGGTACTGAAGAAAATAACTACTATTCCTACCTGTGAACATGAATCAAATATTTCCAAGTTTAACTGTCTGCCATCAATGGACATCCTTTTATGGTATAAAGAATCTGACGAGAGAAAAAAACAAGTAAAATTATGCATAGAAATGCAATAAAAAAAATATAGAATAAATCGAATGTTTACTACTGAATATTAATACAAGTGGAGAGTGAAATGCAGTAAATGAAAATGCACAAAGCTTTCTTAGAGGCAATGAGCACAGCATGGTGCCTGTTTTTCCCGACTGTGGAACAATGATTATAATATTTACTGTGGTGTATGATCGCTCAGAGGGGGCTAACAAGTTAATTAATTTAGGCCAGAAGTAAAATGGACTGAAATGTTCTACCCCCCTTCGCAAAACTGTAATTCTATCACAGCCTGTAAGATAAATACTGAGTGATGGTAAAAATATGGCCATCATTGATTCCAAGCTCATGTAAAACAGGCAGAAAAGGAGGTTTTGTCGAGTCACATTAAATTGATATAATGTAATTAGTATGAAGCCAACTAAAACACTGCGGAAAACCCATGAGAGCCATATACAATATATCTTTCTGTGATATAACAACATTACCGGTTTAATGAGTGTGTTTACGTACTGGCACTGGAAGCATACTCTCCAATAAAACGTTTTGTCAGGAATCGCACCAGAACAGCTGGAGACAATATGAAAGTAAGAAAAAGGGAGTCAGTATTTCCCTGCAATTTTGTCATCGCTCAAAGATGTCATCAAAGGATTGTATGTGTCTTTATGCTGCACACTGCTATGGAAAAGATAATCCATTTTTTATTTTACAGTAATACAGAATATGTACAGGGTATAGTGGGTGAGCAGAATAAAGCAAATATTGCCAGTTTTCGCAAAAGTGTTTTTCATCACATTGAATATCTGAATGTAAAGGAAAGAAGACAAAAAATTGCATTGACTGTTGCATATTCTTGCTCAAATAACAGTGCAGTAGCTCACAAAATGCAGCGAAGGATCATGTAATTAACTCTCAGCTAAAGCTTGGAAATCCTCTTGGTAATTTTAATCGACACATTCACGTCAAAATCGCTACATCAGTTTAAAATGTACTTCTTGACTAGAAGCCAAATTGGTTATTTACAAGTCACTATTGTTGTCTTCTGTTTATTGATTGGGAGCTAAATAATTCTATATTATGTTCTGAAATCTGCCATTATTTGTCCCAACTTAAAATATCTATATCCTGTTACTTATGTTTATCCTTTAATGGGCAGTATGTCAGATATTAGACAAACAGACACACATACATTTCATGCTGTGTACCATCCATAACTTACAGACAAAAAGAAAGATCAGTAAAGCAATGCAGTGCAGTGGGACACCCTTTAAAGTAAAAACAGTGTCAACAGTTGTCTCACCTGTTTTCCCAGCTCCCTCGCTGCCCAGCAGAGCCAACTTGATGTCGCTCATGATGGTACGAGAGCTGTTAAAACGCTCCTTTGTCTTCTCCCTCTGTCCTGTACGCTGTACGGACTGCAGACGTGGTGGAAGTGTTTGGAAAAGCTGCTTCACCACCACACGTCTCCCCTATGAAAACTGAAACTGAGTCTCTGCCTCCTTCTCAGCCAGCGGGAGAAGTTAGTGAAGCAGGGTGGCAAAAGGGTCAACCGACACAATACTAATGATAGACAGGCTTGTAGACTGTCTTGTTTTGTTTTAGTAAAGTGCATTTTTGAAAAACACGGAGATTTTAATTCCCTCTGAGCTTAACAGAAGATATTATAAATGTGAATTATACCTACAATGGGATACCACGTTATTATATTGTAATTAAAAAGGTACAGTGTGGTTCTCCTTGAAGGAAAACAGTCAGCAAAGGTTGGTCGTGATATTAGGGAGCCTTGACATCGGTGATACCACAAACATGCAACTCAGACTATAAAATGCCAGCAGATGTTTTTATATGGAACACGCCAGTTGACCTCAGCGAGCCGCACAATTCAGCTTCCCCTTTCTGCCCCCTGCAGCACTAAAAAGACTCCAAAGTTGGATTTCACTGTCCAGCTCTCATTTTTCTCTCCATACTTTTCTCTCTGCCCTTTCCGTTGTTCACTAAAGGTCACAAAAGTGTCTCATTATTATCACGTAATGTTTTACTCCAAGTCTGCTGACTGAAAGGTCACAAACCATGTTCGGGAATAAAACACAGCAAGATGCCCCCTGACCAAAACAGTGCACATATAACAAATTACTGCTGTGAGTCTTTGTTAAAAATGAAAAACAGATTGGTATCAAGAAGAAAATCATCAATTAAATGTCATTAGAGACAGTATTGAATCCCCATCCTGAAATAAAGTCGAAGTATTTTTACTGCAAACTGCAACTTGGACGGCATCTATACCGAGGGGTCTTGTTATTTTAGTTTACCTACAATAACACTCCAACACATCACCAGGGATTTGTCTTAAAAGTTCTCTTTAGCCAGAATCAGTTTATCCATTAAGGTGCAGCCCTCCTTCTATTGTCTGACTAAATCTAAAACAGATATCCTGATACATAAAACCCAGTCTAAAGGAGTTTTGTGCCGTTGTGAACTATTCCCCCTTACATCTGAGTCAGTCACAATATAGTTTTATGTGCAAATAAACATTTTTTTGTTCAGATTTTAAAAACCTTTGGACCACATTTTCTTGAATGTGATGCGAGTCAGGAGCCAGCAGCGTCCCCTGGGTCAGTAAGACGGTGACATCATGTCTGAGTCCAGCGAGCTGCGTCTCTGTTTGTTTCATGCTTTTCAGAAAATCTGAATCATCATTCCATGGTATAAGATGTGTTGGTCGGTTTGTTTAAAGTGGCCATGAAAATGTATTTTGAGAGCATCTTTTAACTTTGTAACTTGATGTTTGATTGACTCCACAACTTCAACCACAACATTGTTTGTACTTTGAGAGTTTCCAAGATCAGGAAATTCAGAGCAGGCAAAACTAAACAGATTAAGATTAATTCAAGATTAAAGAGGACATGCAGTAATGGAGTCACTGCTGGCTTTTTAAACTTCCCTAAAGTAATATTTTTTCTCTGAATGAGGTCTTCCAGGAGGCAGCGGCCCTCAGGCTGATTGCTCCCTGCGGCCCGTGGTCATGGCGGTTTGATAGATGGTGGGTTTGGGTTACAATCATGGTTAGTCTGATGGGAGTGGCTCCTTTAAAAGGCCAAATTCTGGCCAACTAAAGTCTGCCAAATCTCCTCTTTTAGCTTCTGTGTTTCTATTGGAAGTATGAAATGAGACTGTAAAGAAAGAGCATGAAAACATGAGAAGGAAGCGTTACATGAATGTAAACATGCAGATCCATATGAGTGATTACGTTTTTACTTCAGTGTCTTTAAAGTGATTCTCAGAAATGTTAGGATCACTTTTTTTTCATAGTGTCTTTATCTCATGCTAATCTAGATTATTTTCAAAAAAATGTCACAGAGGTTTTAAAAGTGATGAGGCCTGAGGTGAATGCTTTATTAAAGCTGAATGTTCTAATACTCTAATCAATAAAATCAACTCAATTTGTCTGCGTTAAAAAGTCAATTTACCGCCTAACATAAACTGTTAACCTATAATTAAGCTGTAACATATTCATAACCTCAAGACTATACTGACTTGTCACCAAGGGCTTCCTTAAAGATACCGTAATTGTTGAATTTATTGAGTTTACAATATAACATAAAATCTTACTTTGAGTGTGAATTCTATATATATTCAACTGAATTGAACTTTTTTGTGTATTTGATGGATGTTAGAAGGAAGATAACATGTTGACAAAGATACCACTAATTCATTTCAAAGCACAGCACAGCAGATTCATGCTGCTTTACAGATTAAACTGAATGCTTATGTGAATCCTCTTAAAATTGATCCTTCCAACAAACTATATTGTACTTTTATTATGAAAACCTGAAGCAACACTGATTTGCTAATTTTGTTACTATTCACTGTCATATTTTTGGGTACTTAACTGGATGCAAAAAGAGCTTGTGCTGTGTTGGACAGTTTTCCACAAAATCTGCACAAATCATGTTTGTGCTCCTTACAATAACAATTTCCAATATGGCCTTCTTTGCTTCACCACCCAGAGAGCCAAACCAGCACAATATAATCCAACCCAAACACGGTGGATTTATTATCACAGCACCTCAGAGGGGGATTCTAGCATGGGACATTTCAATCATTATGCTCACCGAGTTCAACAGGAGCAGACACAATCAAATTCAAGCAGAAGATGGAATTCAGAAGATATTTTTATAGGGAGAGAAAAAGAAATCATCTTTTATTCACAACCCCCAAACCTGTCAGGAACTTAAGAAGTAATGGGAAATTACGTTATTGTGTAAAAATATATTTACTGCGTTGCATTTTATTAGATTTAAACTACTGGGGATTCTCAACCCCCTAAAGTAAATAAAATATAAATATTTTTATTTTAAAGTATTTATATGCTTGCTACTGTAGCTTGTGGGCCAGAAGCTGAAAAAGTCACAACTTTAAGTCTATTTATAAAGAGCTGCAATTCATATTTCGATGCTTCAATCTGTCCGTCTATCATGGTGGCAAATACAAAATAATAAGAACATGTATGTTCTCTTGAATGCATTTTATTGATATTAAGATATGTGCATGTATCGTTGGCTGTTACAGTAAAAAAAGACAAAACAAAAAGAAAGAAAACAACAAAAGAAAACTTGAACCTGCTCTCCTGAAACAGCGACAGTAGCTATAGTTTATCAGTCTTCCCTGATACAATCGGAAACATTATTACTCCTACTGATTTCAAAAGAAGTAACATTACATATCCTGTACATTCACTTCTCTTTTGTGCAGTAATTACCATAATAGTCAAGCAAAGTCTATTTTAAGCTGCAGGAAGCAAATATAGTATATTTAAAAACAGGGAATAGCAATTGGTTGTGTATAAAGAGGCTACAGGATTATTATAAAATGACATATTTCCTTTCAACAGTATGGCTCTACAAATACTGAGGACATTTTTAAAATAACCAGTAGTGAATGATATCAATACCCTACACTTTAATTACGCCTGAGATATTTCGTTAATAGAAGAGTACAAGATTTTGCTGAAACACTGGTGAAACATAATGTATACACAAATGTAATTTAAGTTAAAATGTAAAATTGACATTTTCTTGGATTGTTTAATGAGGATATTAAATCCTCTAATATTACATTTGCCCTGTTGAGCCTTAACACTGGCTATAGTACCTCACATTCTGAATTACTCTGTACAGAAAGACAAAGTGGACACGATTTGCTGCTGCTTTTCAAAAAAAAAGCTACTGACACAAATAATTATATCAATAATCAAACTTAAGATAATTGCCTGCAATCATTTAGTAATTAAAATGACAAATATAGTAAAATAAAGTTCTATACAGTTACATGGGTATAAATATGTTTAACATCTATGAATATGGTAAACACAGAATTTACCAACATTAAAGTTTAAAAGTACAGTGTATAGTCAGGGCTATGTTTGCCTAAAAAAAGTACAGAAGTCCATTTATGCAAAAAGATGCAAAGTGAGATAATAAACATCCAACTACAGCATCCAATAAAGCATATGGCATAAGGTATGTAAGGTATTGATGTTACCACATAAAACAGTAAGCAGTGCAGTGCATATGCTGCGAATCATCACTGGCCAAAATATGATATGATAAAGTTACTACTACAGCTTCACCTCGCTACTTTAATGTGCTTTATGGCTGCACAAGCAACTGAGCAAACTCTGCATGACATCCAAAGAGTTCCAGATATGTAGCCTGTGGCCTAAACTTCTCTAACACTTCTCTCTGCTCCTCTAATCAGTCTGCAGACATAAAAATTGTTCATTCATTAGTTCGACCTTCAAGTATGAGAAGTATTGTTTCAGTTTGCTCAGCTGCCATCAGATGGCAGCACTGCCATATTACTCCACACCACAACATGGAGCTACTTTTAGATTGCAGACTGGCAACAGTGCTGCAGTCCCACAGGCTGCTAGATAAAAACAGCATAATTACACACAAAAAAACAGCATTTCTTGCGACCGTGATTGCACTCCATTCACCTCTGGTTAGAAATGATGTCTCCTCGACTTCAGCGACTGTCTCCTCTTCCTCTTCCTGTGGCATTGCTCCCTCCTCTCTGGCCATGGAAAACCACCCTCAGCGGTCCTGTAGGCCTCATCGTACTCATCGCTGTCAGAATCTGCTTCAGCCACAGAGAAAACTCTGTCTGGGAAAACCTCTTTCAGCTTGGAGGTGAAGAATGTCTCGAGGCTGCGGCCTGCTTGGGCCACCTCAGAGTCAGGCTGTGGTCAGAGAGAAAAAGCGCCTTTACAGTCACATTAACACTAGCGAAGTACTCACTGATGATTACTATATTTACAATTGTAAACCACGATTAAATATGACACAAACAAATAGAGAATTTCAGATTTTTAACTTACATAATTAAACTTTGCACAGTTGCGGAACATGAGATACACATCAGCAACGAACTGATCTGGTGAGTTATAATGTGGGGTGTTCGCCTTATTGAGTTTGGTTCTGATCACAGACAGGTCCATTGGCCTCTTGATGATCTGGTAGTAATGGCGCGCCTGTATGAAAAAGCATCGACACTTAAGTTCTCTAAAACTCATCAAAACACTTTTGCTTGATAAATGCATTAAATAACTGTTCCATAAGCTGCATTATGTATCACTGTGACAGATGTGTCTCCACCTCTGTATGAGGTACTTGCTCGGAACATAACCTTAATCTAAATTAGGCATCCTAGAGCCTAGATAACCATGATAACATGTGCTCAAACGATGACATTTGTCATACTTCTTAAACAGAAGAACAAACATGCATGCATGAGTATGCTATGCTCCCTTTTGTGAAGAGTGGAGAAAATGATTTGCAGGCTGAGGCGTCTCTGTAGCACCACAATGCTTCATTTATAATAGTATGTTGTGACACTTTTTACCTTTATCAAAAAAATGCAGCTACTGAGATTTGGCTATTGCACTTGGCCATTTTGAGATCTCAATAGTATTTTAATATATTGTTCTGTCCTATATTGAATACAGATTTGAGGCATTACATGTACGTACTCACTGTGCTTTGGTGAGAAAAACTGAATATGAATACAACTTTGTTTAAAAAACAATTCATAGGGGAACCATTAAGCAATCATACTTTGGCAAATATAGCTCTATGGATCCAAAACACGAGTAAACTTTCCATGGAAAAACTGTGTACCTATAAGCACAATGAAAAATAAAGTATTTTGCTGTAACTAGTGTATAAGAAAATGCTGATCACTCACAAGTGGACTGACAGGCTCATGGAAGGGAGCACTCAGGATATTACTGAGGATCAGAAGAGTCAGCCGTTCACATTTCTGCAAACAGTCAACCAAACATGAACACACATTGTTAAAAATTCAGGAAAAAGAACGCAGTTACAGAAAGAAGAAACACTAAAGTACCATCCATTGTTATTGTTGATGCAGCTAATGAAATAACTTACTCTCTGGTCACATGCAGACAGTCCATGTTCTGATGTGTGTCCAGCTCCTCTCGCATTCTCACAGTTGTATTCGACCTCTGGCAACACAACATCTCTGCAAAGGCTGCACACCCAGTCACCTCTAAACACGATAAGACACAGCATCAGGTTAGGAAAAAACACATAATCTGTTTAAAAGGAGGTGAGAGGATAATGTTTAAATTTCAGATTATCCTATAAGAAGCTTACGAGGGGAAGCTCAGCAGGGATGGGATGTGACAAGACAGGTGGAAGACTTTTGGACAGCGGTCACAGCACAACAGGTCGCCTCCGATGAGGCACACAGCACAGAAGTCCTCGCTCTCCATTTCTGCACTGTCCTGATCATTCTGGATTTCCTCTGTGCTCCTCTGAGGGTTTGCAATCAGAAGTGGCCTCTGACCGGGACCGATGTCCTCTTCCAGGTCAGAGCGGAGCGGTTGTGGGTCATCGGTTGTTGGCTCGGCGTCTGATTCTACGTCGAGCTCAGACTCCACAGAGCCATGATAGTCTGGAGGCTGATCAGACACAGCATCAGAATCAGTCTCAGCCTGAAAGGTGGAGTCATATTCGGGCTGGATGTCAGACTCGGTTTCAGCATCGCCTGATTCTGCATCGGCATCCAGCCCTTGACCTTCCTCTGATCCTGATCCTGATCCTGCTCCTGCATCTGATTCTGCCTCGTATTCAAGACTTTGTTCTGAATCCTCACACAGCCTCATCTCCCCTGCAGCAGCTGATTCTTCCACACCAAGACACTCAAGTTCAGCCTCAGATGAAGATTGTGCATTCGGGTCGGAATCGGGTGACGTATCCGAGTCGAGCTGTAGGTCCGGATCCACCTGAGAAACAGCTGCATCCTCTGAGACCGACCTGGGATCAGAGTCAGAGTCTGGATACAGTGGAACAGCGTAACTCTGTGGCACATATTTAGAGTCAGTGGAGGGCAGTGTGGGTGTTTTATGAGAGCTGAAGCTCCTTCTGTTGCTGTGGCTATCAAAGTCGCTGTTGATTGAGTGTGCGGTAGACTGATTACGAGTTGGTCGCTCTGCATATGGTGGTGCAGTGAGTGAGCGGGTGGTCCTCCTAGTCTTTGAGCCTGCAGATATCCCCTGAGTTGAGGAGGGGAGGGGAGAGGAGAGGAGAGGGGAGGAGAGGAGAGGAGAGGAGGGGGGAGGAGAGGAGAGGAGAGGAGGGGAGGGGAGAGGAGAGGAGAGGAGAGGAGTGGAGGGGGGGAGAGGGGGGGAGGAGAGGAGAGGAGAGGAGGGGGGGAGAGGGGGGGGAGGAGAGGATAGGAGAGGAGAGGAGGGGAGGAGAGGGGAGAGGAGAGGAGGGGAGAGGAGAGGAGGGGAGGGGAGAGGAGAGGAGAGGAGAGGAGAGGAGAGGAGGGGAGAGGAGAGGAGAGGAGGGGGGGAGAGGGGGGGAGGAGAGGATAGGAGAGGAGAGGAGGGGAGGAGAGGGGAGAGGAGGGGAGAGGAGAGGAGAGGAGAGGAGGGGAGGGGAGAGGAGAGGAGAGGAGGGGGGGAGAGGGGAGAGGAGGGGAGAGGAGTGGAGAGGAGGGGGGGGGGAGAGCGAAAAGAAGATTATTTTCTCATTTATATTCATTCTTGGCAACATCCTAAAACACTTTATTTTTAAGTAATACTTGCTGCTACACACTCAAGGGAGGCCACTGACAAAAGATTTGTGCATTTTACTGTCATGTTCAGAACGTGGAGAATGAGAAATTAGAAATAAGTGATGGCAGAACAGAGCGTTCATATATTTGGGAGTGCAAACTCCTATTATATGTGCCAAATGTGTAAAACCTAAGTAACAGTGCATTTTACTATTCTTGCTTTTAATTATAAGCATTAGGTTAAATTACCAACATTTTTATCTTTATTGTTTTTTCACAGAGACTTAAGTGAGAAGATCATAGCCACTCCCATATGTGCTGGTGAATATGAAGTTACCACTAGGGGTTGGTTAGCGCAGTTTAGCACAAAGACTCAAAGACTGAGGGAAACTGCTAGTTTGGTTCAATCAAAAAAATTTAAAAAAATCTGCCTCTAAAGCTCACTTCCTTACAAAATTTTGTTTAATCTATGCCAAAAGCCAAGTGTAAAACAATGCAAAAATGTCTACTGTAGAACCATGTAAAGAAGTGCTGTCATGAATTATTAACAACCTATATCTTGAAATTGTTCCGCCCTGCCCTATGATTGCGGTGGTATTTTTAAAATATCACCATTCTCGTACAGTATAACAAGGAACACCGCATACCTCAGGCATTGCATCAGACCAGGTTCTCTGCTGAGACGGAGTGCTGCTCCCGTCCGTCCCACTGGCAGGTAAAGGGTCGCTCTGTCTTCGTCCATGTGGTGGCAGCTGAGACACGAGTATTTTGAGACGCTCTAAGCAGACCACTGGAACCTTTGGCCTTCCTGACTCCTTCTGTACATCTCTCAAACTTTAGATGAAAGCAGATAATGAATTGCCAGAGCCATGCTTTGTTTTCACGATGTGTGCTTGGACAGATGTTTGACTCGTCAGATGTTACAAACCTGCTGTGGCTGTTTCTCGACACTCTGCAGTTCTCCTTGGCTTCATAACAAACCTCTTCATTTACAGAAGTGAAAGGATGATCTAAGAAAACAAAAGATGGGCATTCATTTAGAAACTGTGTATTCTGCTTAAGCTAGAATACAGAGAATGATCAAATGGTATTTTTGAGCACCTGGCTCCGTCTTATAGGACAGTAAAGGAGACAGATGTCCTCTGGATGGGGTCATGTCAGACAGTGTTTCCTTGACAACACAAAGCACTCCATCTGAAGCTCTCCTCTGTCTGGGATCCATAATGTCATACTGAGAACAAAATAAACATCACATTAAACTTTCCAGATCACCAACTTTTACAACAGAGAAAAGAAGTTATTAATACATAGGTAATTCTGTCTCAAATCAGCACATCTCTGATTTCTGAAAAATTTTATGGCATTAAATCTGAAAGGATTGTTGTTAAATTTAAATTGATATATATAACGCTTTCTGAGATTTTTAAAAATTGTCTGTCAACCCACTTTTTTTTGTTGCTTTGTACATGGAAAGTCAAGGCTATGTTTGAAGCACAGTATCTCAGGAACTCTCTGCATGTACTGTAATGTAGGCCAAAGCCTGAAATTTTCACTGATATTTCTCATTGTGACATTAATTCAGAACCTGCAGTACTGGACAAGTATATCAAATAGTCTCTGATTATAAGTGAGTTAAAATATTTTTAAAAAGAAGCCGCCATGAAAGGTCCCATCTTTGAGCACCCATTAACATAAAAACTGATAATGTGGTAGTCAACTGGTAATATTTTCTAAACCAAATGTAGTTGCGTGTCATTATCCATCCATCCACTGTCTATAGTCTATACACTGCTTGATCCTCATTCTGGTCATGGGTGGGGTGTGACCTACGGACAATTTAGAATCACCAATTAACCTCAGCATGTTTGTGGACTGTGGGAGGAAGCCGGAGTACCCGTAGAAAATCCACACATACACAGGGAGAACATGCAAACTCTACAAAGAAAGATCCCAGGCCCAGGCCAGGACACGAACCGGGGATCTTCTAGCTGTGAGGCGATAGTGCTAACCATATACAGTCCAGCCCGAAACTATTCATAGCCCTAGCAAATTTTGACTTAAAGTTACTTTTATTCAACCAGCAAGTTTGTTTTTGATTAGAAATGACACAGGTGTTTCCCAAAAGATAATAAGATGATGTACAAGAGTCATCATTGTGGAAAAAAAATATTTCTCAGCTTTTATTTACATTTAAAAATAACTTTAAGTCAAAATTTGGTAGGGGTATGAATAATTTCGGGCTTGACTGTATATATATTCTTAGTTATATTTGAGGAAGTTTCAAGTAAATCAGATATGGTTGAGCAGAAGGCCCCTGATGATTGTAGATGGAATGATCCATATGTAACTTGACCATTGAAGCTTTTATTCATTCACATAATCATTTGAAAGAATTTTGTACATTTATCAAAGCATGCAATCTTCCAACAGAGAAAAAATGCCAAAAACGTGCTCTCCTGACAGAACTCTTGTACAAAATGGATCACTTTCATATATAAAGCTGTTGCTTTTAAAGCATCGAGTTTTTTCTTGTCCTGAGTTTCTGATTTTATTTTTCAGATTTTTTTTCTTTTTGCATGAGTACTGCACCAGTTTCTCATTACATTTCTATTGACTTTCTGACAGGAGGTAAGATATTCAAATTTATGTAGCAGAACAAGACATGACATCGTCTTAAATTCCTGTTCTTCTTCCTTGTCAAATCAAACATTACCCAAAACACGTGGAGATGTGGGTGTATTAATGTTGCCCCCAGATCGTGGCCGCCACACTCCCACATTTTTCATTTTGTCAGATTTTGATCTTAACCCACTGAAATTCACGCAGCTTCTGACTTTTTACTCCTGTGAGCTCAATTTTTTTACTGCAATATAAAGTCATAAAGAAGAAATGAAAGTTGAATATTTTTGATTATTTATTTTCGTAGATGTTAAAAACAGAAATAAACATTCACAGCTTTTTTCCAAGTGTCCTCAGGCGTTGCCAATATTGGGAGAAAAGAAAATTGCTCTACACACTATAGATTTACTACTTACATGTTTTATTTGTTTCCATACTTGACATATTGTGCAGTTCAGCCAAAAAGTCCATCGATTTTTATCATGGGACTGTTGGTCGCAGCTGAGTCACTAATGGTTGCACAGCTAGGCCAAGGAGAGCAGATTTCTTTGTTTTTTACAGAGTCTGCAGAATGTAAACTGTTTGTTTACACTGAATTTCTAAATGGGACATGTAGCATAAGAGGATTTTAATGAAAAATCTGAATTCTGATATTTAGTTAAGATTTGCGACTGAACTGGACGTCACACATGATATTGGACCGCTAAAAAGTTCATAATCTGACAATTACCTCTGTTTTTACAGTTTGTGACTCAATGTAATTTTGGCATTTAAAAAAAAAGGTAACCTGAATTTCGAGCCCGCAGGTGGGTTTTGGGGTTCAGAGGGTTAAACAGCTTTTTTGTCCTTTAAGTAGCTGTTGCCGGTAGCTTAGAACATGCAACACGATTTTCATCAGCAGATGCAGCAGCCCAGTTGTCATAAGACTCTAAATGTTGAAATCTCCATTGTATCAAGCCATATGATGGATGCTCCCGAATGTTCTTTCTTTCTGCTGCCAGTTTTAAACAGTTTAAATCTGATGCCCTGTTTTAAGTTAGTTTTAGAGAAATGCTTTTTTTTTTTTTTTTTTATTGTGGAATTGTGCATGAACACAGAACTTTAATTACTGTTTCTTTGCGATGCCAGAACCTGCTTGTGGAAGGTGCACATCCTAGCTGTGATCACTTCTATTCCCTCTGACTGCACAGCCTCAGTTGTTCCCCATGTGTCTTTATATTCTGAAGCAGGGTTACCTTATTTGCAGCTCCTGGATCTAGGCTGTTAGTGCATCCTGTGGGCCTTTCGGTGTAGGCGCTGCTGGACGGGGCTGCCAGCTCTGTCGGGATGCTCTGGGAGCGTCTCTTCCTCCTCGAGCACACCGAGCTGGGGTTGAGCCTGCTGCTCGGAGCATCAGACACACACTCGCGGGTTGTCACCGACATCTCCAGGGATGTGGATCTCTGTCAAAGACATAAACATACAGAACTGAGCAGGAAACATACACAGCTGAGCAGGGCTTCAAGCTACATCATATGCACAGATGCACCTGTTCGTGCCATTAACAACTGAAAGGAGACGAGAACGAGTGGGATGTGTGTGGCGGACACAACCTTGAGTGCTGCACACTAAATGAACAAAAACATCACTCGGAGCCTATTCTGGGATTAAATCAAAAACAACTCAAACCGCACAAACATGCTGCATACATTAGTGTTATTGTACTGGCAATGAAAGCTTTGGTTACAACACTAATTATCTTATGTAAATTCAACATCAGGGCTTCAGTGTGTCCCTTTGATTAACTGCAAATCACTCCAACTCTCTCTCGGTTATATCACATTTTACCTGATGCAGGTGTTTCCTTTAAACACTTCAGCTGTGTCTTCAGCTAATGTAAGCAGGAGGGTGACAAATCATTTAACACCTTGTTTTTTTTATAATGTCCCTCCTCCTCCTTTTTTTTTTTTTTTTGTTCATCTTTTTCTGGTACATCGTCATACATATTCAGGCCAGGCTGACACTGAGCACATGCTCCTAAGTATCATGCGATTAAAACACTTACCTGATCTGTGCCCCATGGGAGAGGTGTGCACAATTCAGACTGCAGAAAAAAATAGACTATAATCCTTCTCTGTGGAATGATGAGGGGGGGTGTACAAGAATTTATCTCAGTGCAAACCAGAGCAAAAATCAAACTGGCAGCTCCCACTATTCCCTGAGTGGCTCATTAATGACAGGTTAAGTACATAAATGACTGTTCCCAAGTGGCTTTATATCACTTTCAGATGCTGTGACTTGAAAATGTAAAAATAATTTTTTTGTGTGTGCTTATAATCATGCATCTTGAGAATTTTTAGAGAGGTGATTATGCGGCTGCTAAAACCTCTGGCATCAAGTGTGATTATGACGAATAGCGTTCCCCTGGATCTCCTGCTTTTATTCTGCTTTAATTGTCAGAGCAGCTCTTTGTTTTCCCGTCATCCTTCCCATACAAAAGCAAGAGCAGTTTTCTGTTGCGCCATCTGTTTTCAGCCGAGCTGTCAACTCTGGGAAGTGATCATTCTGGCACTAAAATAAAGTGTTCTTTTTAGTTTCAGTCATTAATGGATATTAGTTAAAACTAAACACTGCCTCACACTCAACACTTCCTTCCACATCACCATTTTAGAAATACACAATAACTCTTTTCTATGTAAAACATTTTTCTACTAGCTTTTGATTTGACTTATGTGGAACTCCATTTTACAGCTTCTGAAACACGCTTTGTTGTCTTTGTCTTTCCTTTTTTTTCTTTGCCTGAGCAAGTGTTTGAACGTTGGTGTTTACAGAGGAAATAGGCTTAATCGACCAGTGGTGGTTTCTGCGAGGTGTGAATAAACAGCTTTGTGTGGTTTATCTTGTCATGAGCTGTGAGCTGGGATAAAAATTAGTCTCAGCCCATAGAAACTTTGCAAAACCACGTGTGAATCAAAAAGCGGTGACTGAAGTACACAAATCTTACTTTAATCTCAAGGCAATCTCTCTCTGTATGTTCACAAATAAATTGCTGTACCTCACGGCACCATGAAGCTGCTTCCAGCCAGAATTTTGTAGTTAATATAATATTGTGCAGCTTATTTATTTACTGCTGTCAATGTCATCTGGTATACAAAATGTTTTCCAGGTTGCATATTTCTGAAAAATTAACAGAAGTCAAGACAAATATGTCTTTGTATGTTATACTGCTTGCAATACTTGCTTGGTTTCATTACATCAAGTGTAATGTGTAAAAATGTTAAACAGATTTGCTTATCTAGAGGTATTTTATGGAGACTATAAACTAGGTTGAACGTGTCCACAGACATGCCTCAGCTGATGTTTAACTTCAGTGTAGGAGGAGTTTATTTAAAGTCTTAACTCACCTTATAATGACAGTCAGTTCTAAAAATCTATCTATCTGACCTTATGACCTTCAAAAGTTACTTTAATTCAAAAATGGTCATTTGGGTCCAGAATATTTTGTAACTGGGCAGCTGTTTCCAAGATCAGAAATGAATCTGATTGAAATCTAAAATCTGAAATAATTGCATAGTATTCTATTTCATACATCTGGTGGTTTGTTGCATTTATATTTAAAGTTTTCTCTCTTGGTTATACTGATTTCATTCACACTGAAGTGTACTTAATCTCTCACCCGGCCATCTCGGTGGTCTCTGAGCATCAGTGCAGGTCTGGTCCTCTGCTGCTCTTTTCTCAGCTCAGCTGCTAAAGAAGCCTGATGCTGCTGCTGTTGTTGGGCAGGACTCTGCTTCCTCCTCTCCTGCTGCAGGTCCTCCTCCAACAGCTCTCTGCTTTCAACCACTGCTGTCTGTCCACAAGCCTCCTCCACTCTGCACCTCTCCTCCCAGCTCTCTTCAGTCGTCACATCTCTGTCCACAAGCGTGTGGCTGATCTCCTGCTGCAGAGTTTCGCTGGTCGACAGCTTCCCCTGATATTGGCCTGGCCTGCCTCGGTCTGCGCTTAGCTGAGCCTGGCTGTCTGGAAGAACTTCTCTCTGGTGTTTGTGATAAGACAGATATGACTGAGAGTGGGGTTGGGAGTCGGCAGCTTGTGGCTGAGATGCAGATTCTCGAGTGCAGTTGAGCTGGATGACAGGTGATGTAGGGGGAGGACATTGCAAGGAGCTCTCCATGTCCCAGCACCTCTGAAGCGACTGGTTTTGCTGCAGAGAGGCGGAAATAAGAGCAGGCTGAGCACAGCTGGAGTTATAAAGTGTAGCGTCCAGCTGGCTTTTGTCCAGACTTGGATGATCTGGCTGAGAGGGAATGCCGTGTAGGCAGCACATCTGGGGCTCACAGCAGGCCTGGTACCCACAGCCTGGCTCTCGTCCTCTGTGAAACACAGGAGGCAGAGCCAAGCAAGTGATGGGCTGCGGCCTCATAATGCTGGAGCAGGCCAACCCCGGAGGATAAGTGCAGTTTCCCCCCTCAACAGTCAGCTGCCCTGCAGGGCAACAGAGTCACAGTTAGAGCTCTGTTCAAAAACAGCATGTCATAATAATACAGATTTGCATGGTAATTGCTTGTTTGGATGTGCTAAAAGCTATTTGAGTGAGCTGATATTGCCTTGCAAAAAATATTCAAAACAGTATATAAGAGACAAATTGACATAAACAAAAATATTTCAAAAACTTTTATCAAAATATTCAATTTGGATTCACTGACATTTTTACTAGGAGCTTATTTCCATGTTCATTTACCTTATGGAAGTTAAACATCCACTATTTTAAAATAGTCTTTTGCCTTAATAAAATTAACTTTACCTAAAGAAGAAATCTGCTTCGTCCAGTAGCTGGCATCCCAGTTGAATTTGATCTTGACAGGACTCCAAGAGTCTGAGTGGAGAGATGCTTCAAGCAGCTGCTGCATCTGAAGAGAAATCTGGAAGAGGAATATATAGTTTACATAAACAGGATGCATTTTCCTCACTGTCTTTAGTGATTTACAAAAAGCAAAGATGCACTCACAAGACATCTCCAGACTGATGAAAAGTACTAAAGCATGTCATGTCTTACAGTAAAAAAATCTCATTATGATGTCTACTACTGAACTAAATCAATCACAGTAACAATAAATAAACTAAACCTGACAAGAGTACAGAATATAACTTCAAATAGATGTTTTTAGGGCTGAACCTCCATAAAGCTGCAGGTATCCCAAGATACATATTTGCAAAAATAATAATCAAAATTGATGCAAAGGAGTCAAAACATCCTGACTTTTTGTCCTTCATATGGGTGAAGTTCCAAAACCACCTTTTATGCCTTCATGCCATTTGACTTTTTTCTAAACTGCACCTGCCTGGTAAAAGTCTGCATCTTTCTAACTCCATGCTTCCTGCACATAACAAGGCTTCCTGTAGTTTCTGAGCCCACGCTGAAATATAGCCAGTGATGCATCTTCAGCAATTTTCTCTAGAGAAATTAATTATGATTGCCCTCACAGGACTATGCGTGCGTGCGCGTGTGTGTTAGTGTGTTACAATCTGTCTCCTCTTCCTACCAGAGCCCTGCTGAAGAGCACCGGACCTCTGCAGTGATGGGTCGTAGCCCAGGTGATGAACTTCTGAATGTGGTCCAGCTGGCCACATATCTCTATTGCCCCTTGCAGCTGGTCCTCCAGACGCTGTTGGAAACCCTCCGAAATCTTCTGCAAAGGAATTTTTAAAAATGCATGTGTAATTACTGGAACACAGTGGCTGAACTGTGGGCTAATCAACAATGCTTTTCTTTGACAGATGTAGCTCCTAAGATGTTGGTTTAAGCAACTTTGACAGATTATTATTGGCTCTCGTTTGCTTGCTTTCAGGGCTGATTACATCATGGCAGTTACAGATTCTTTGCATGTACATTCGCAGCTGGCTGAACGATAAGAAGGAAAGAAAGAATGAGAAAGTAATTACCTCCAGTTGCTCTATTAATAGGTTGGCTCGTTTGTTAAGCTCGTTCATCATAATCATCTTTGCCATTTTAATCTGGTTCTCTGCCTTCCTGTGTGCAATCTTTACTCCATGAAGTCTACAAAGACAGAAAGGGGGGAAATGTCTCTCCCAGATGCAGAAGAAAGCAGCATTTCAGACAGTAATTTATTCATTAGCTTGCTATATTTCACACTGCTAAATTATTGACTGGCGTTGCACAGAACTGGGACTGTGATTCTGACTCTGTGTGAGTTGAAACCAACCTGTCCTCTATCTGTTTTGCATTGTTCTCCACAGCAGACCTCCTCTCCTCCACCTGCACCATCAGGCTCTCAAACAGCCACTGCTGATCCTGGAGGGCCTTCCCGATCTGCAGCACCCTAAACGCACGAGGGATCACAGCATCCACCAGACAGAAAGTTCACTAATTTATTCTCTGGGCATGAGGAACACCAGATTAAAATTTGTTTCCCCTGAGGACAAGACATTATGCAGGTGACCTTCGAGGCAAGCTACTGTGCTGTAACATCACAGAAAACAAAAGGGTATGAATACTTAATGAACGTTAGGCCGGCCAAGGGTAGTGTATGCAGATACAGATGATAAAAGTGACAAGGCAGTTAAAGAGTGTTGCAGCTCAGAGGAAGTTTTTAACCTGCGGTTAGCCCTTCTCGGCAGTGTCCTTGTGGTGTGCATCTGAGGACTGACCTGTGGTTTTTGTGGGAGGACAGGTGACAGCTGCTACAGCACAGAAGGTCACATGACTCACAAAAAAGCTCCAAGGGCTCCTGTCTGTGAGAGTGGCACATGAGGAGGGAACAAGGATATGACCCTGGGCCTGAAAGACATTCAGCGAGAGGAGGGAGAGGGGACAGAGCGGGGAGTATTAGAAAAAGTCAACAGGCAATTCACATCCAGAGCTGCAAGAGGGCTAGACGCTTCTAAAAATGCATCAGAAGAGGACAAATATTTGTAGCAGTACAGTGTCATCTCCTAAACTAACCTTTTAAAGCGTTCAGGCAAGCAACCGACTCCTTTGAGCCTATTTGTAGAACCACTTGGTAAAGAAAGATTAATATTGTATTTCAAAACCAAACTGCAAATGCTGGACGGATTTTTTTCTTGATGTCATTTATAGCTTTATTACTGTTACAATGGGTCTTTGGGAGTCATCAGAATAGAGCGAATGGACTAAAATAAAACATTGCAAGAGCTCTAAAACCCTCACTATTGTCCCCTAAGTGCCACGCTGACTGGATTGATTTGAACTGAGTTAAAGCGAAACACATATGGAGCCTGTCACTGTGTTTGGAAAGGACTGGATCTGCACAATACTAATGCTAGGAGCAAAGAACAAGTTGAATTGCATTTTCTTCTGCTGACTGGTGGTCAAAATATAAAATAACAGGCTGTGCTTTCACAGGGAGTTCTGTGTTGCGTATTATGCTGGACTATATTTATCCTGGAAGCAGTCACTTCCTGGAAGTCGCTGGCACAGCCAAGAATTAGTCCAGCACATTGTTGTACTTTTTTTGTACAGAATGAAAAACTCATGTTATTGATATTAATGAGTTAGCTTTACAGTTTCTTGTAGGTGTATTTTTTTCCTTTAAACACAGCAAAGCTGCCTGATTTGTAGGTTTCCAGTCTTTCTGATAGTCTAAGGTCACTTCAGCGATCTAGAAAGGAAATAAACATGTTTCCAAGAATGTCAAACAAAAACAACTGAACAATATAATGATCCAACATTTAAAATCTTACTTTTCCAGTGATGAGAAGGCAATATGTTGTTTATCTGAAAATGGCCACTAGGTTCAAAACACTAACGTGTCAATACACTTTTTAATGGAAGACTAAAGACTTTTATATACAAAATATGTGGCACTTTTACACAGTGCTGTAGTTAGAACAACAGCTGCATGGTTTAAAGTGAACTGTGACGAGTTACATTGTTATGTGATGTTGAAGCTGGTCTACCTCTGCAGGCTGATACCAAAACCATGACATTGTTGTGGGAAATAGGTTGGCACTAAAGGAAGCTGAAGTTGCAGAGGGGCTGTGCAAAACAATGCTGAAATGAGGTTAAAATATCAGTTAATATTTCAGTACTGTCCATTGTGCCTTTGAAGTACCATCAAACCCACTCTTACTAATACAGAGACTCCAAAACAGTTCTCACACATTTCTAAATGCATCATAGAAGAAACTGTTGGCCCACAGAATGTCTGTCTAACAATAGCTGGGTGAGGCTAATGAACGTAGCCCTGCTGCTCTCTGCTGGCCGGCTAACCTCAGCCAACCCCCTCCTGCCTGCACATCATCGCACATCTCTGTGGTAGAGAGCTGAACATCAACCCCATCTGCATCGACCTGAACTGACTGACCACATCCTGTCTAAAAGCGCAGTCACACAGTTCTTCTCACAAGTACACAAACCAAACAGCAACACTCCCACATCACAATAAAGTCATTGTGGATGCTACAATTTGACAACTTGTGCAATGCAGTCCCTGCAAAAGCAGCTGGCAACAAAGCTGCCGGGCATACTTGAGGGGCTTTAAATAGCAACACACTAATATTAGCAAAAATGAAATCATCCGAGCACTTCAGAATCTGGGCCACCTTGTTAAAGATAGGTGTAATAAAACACACGGATCTCTAAGAACTATTATCAACCACTGCAACTATCATACATTATTCACAGCAGTGGTTCCTCCTGAAACATGATAAATAATAACTAAAGAAGAGAGAACAGAAAGGAAAACAAAAAAGACTTTTACTGGCAGAGAGTGTAGCCCCACTGATAATCTGTCTCAATGCACGTAAATATCTTGCCTTGTCCAGTAGGAGGCAATGTGCTGGAGCCCCTCTGGTGCAGGTCAGGACACTGGGTGGTACTGGGCCTCTGCTGCTGGTGCGAGTCTGCGTACTGCGAAGTGGTGGAGGCTCTGTGATGCTGATGCACATCGGTGCACTGGTAACACAGCCACTTGTTGCAGAGCGTACACAGACTCTGAGCAAGTGTCGGCTCTGTGCACTCTGAGCAGCTCTGGAAGAAAAAAAACAACCTTTCTGTTCAAAAAGACACAATGAGCTCATTTTCTCTCTCTCTCACACACACACACACACACACACACACACACACACACACACACAGGGCTGTGTGATAAAAAGATGAGGTGGCACATGTCAGAGAAATTTGTGATGCTGCTTTCCTTTGGGGCAAAATCACACTTCAAAGACTTGTTATACATTCACATGCTTACAAATGCCTCAGAAACTCAGTAGGATATGATTGAGCTGCTTGTGAGGATGAAACCAAACATGTGCTACAGTAGTTGTAGTAGTAGAGCATTTAAACATATATATAAATAGCAGAATAGAATATCTAAACATTAAAATCCTTCAAAAAAAAAGGATTTTGAAATTCATTTATTAAAAACATTCAAAAGTCATTTTAGTCTCTTGTGTTTGTTTCAAATGTGAACTACTAAAAGAAAACTAACGCTGTCAACATAAATCTACTCAGATGATACACATTACAGCTTTTATTGGCTCAACTTCATTAATTTATCCCAGTGGAGACATTCATCATTTACAGTTGACCCTTCTTACATATTTTAGAGCAGTGAACAACATCTTGGGACCAAATCCACTTTTAAATCCCCGTGCCTTGTCCACAGACAATGGCAGGGATATTCCTGAGATCTAACGGGACTTTTGAGGTGAGAAAAGAGCAACACAAACACAGGAACCATGCCAAGTCATACAGAAAGGCCAACAGTGCAAATTCAGAAACTGCTGCACGAAAGGAAACAATACCCCATTATCAGAAAAGACAAAAAGTGAAATTGAAGATAGAAAACGATGCTGAAAGAGAGACCTTACCTTCTCCATTTCAGTGCTTTGAGAGTGGATCTGTTGCCTTCTCAGCAGGAGGGAGTTGAGAGGAGAGAGAAAGAGCAGCCTGACACCTCAGCAGCAGAAACACTGAGGCTTCTACCTGAGGCAGGAAGCAGTGCGCACCAAGAGGTGGCCCCAGTGGAGACGGCTTACATGACAGCCTCGCTGTGCTCTCTCCTCCCCCAGTTCATCCAAGTGTAGGACCCCTCACTGCAGCAGAGGAGAGGAGTGTCATGTTCAAATTCATCCTCCGCTCGGCTGCTGCAGCCACCAAAAAAAGGAGAGAAAATCTAATCCTTTTTCTTAAATAAGCCTGTGCATAATAATTGGGAATTAGGGAGATAACATAATTATTTTTTGTAGGGCAAAATATCCCCGGAAGCCATTTCCAAAATGGAGGTAGGAAGACCAAGTGACCTACAATGAGAAAGGACGGAGAAACTGTAATGCAAGCACCTTTTCGGCTCTTTGGAACAGGATTAGGTGATTTTAAGCTCAGGTTGTGTCAGGCTATGTTGAGCTGGGCTGGGATGGGCCAGCTGTGGCCTTCTTCCCTTTGTCAGCATGAGGAGGGGACAGGTCCCGGAGGAGCTACACTCTAACGTAACACACCGAAACCGGGTCAGGCTCTGATCAAGCTCCAGATGGGAGTAGGATACACTCCTGCAATTCCCTCTAACACTGTGAAATCAATTAGGATTTTAACACAACACGACGTATAATTATAGCACACACAGGAAAGAAAAGAAGTTAACTGTTGACTAAGAAGAAAGATGTACACAGACGGGATGTTTACTCTGACTGAAAGAAGCAGTTGCATAAAGACTGAGAAAGGAAACTGTGGAACATAGCGTGGTTGAAACCAATCGAAACTTAAGCTCACCATCAACTACAGGCCTGAAAGAAACCACTGTGACATCTGGACCTATGAAGGAGTCTGCCTAACAACACCCCCTACAGCCTGACCTACAAATCTGACAACTTTCTCATCCTTGGATGCTTCAGTGGGGAGCTCAGAGAAATCCCATTCCCCATTGTGTGCTCAAAGACCCAATTTGAAACACAATTAGTCAGTCGTAGTGCACTCCGTGTCTCGTTCACTCGTATCCGTAGCACTTTCAAACTGTGCACTTGCTTTCTCTGCACCTTCCCAGCATTTATCTTTTACACTGAAACCTCCCACCAGCTTCCCTGCTCTGCTAAGCTGGCACTAGATACGCATGCCATCTCAAGAGATGTCACAATAATAGAAACCTGCGCTGTGATCTCTCCCTTGAAAGCAGCCACGATGTAACATCTATTAACACCGAGGTGATGAGGTCACAAAGAAAGCAGTATTATCTTCAGCCACTCTGAAGTTATTACACTGTTTTACTATTTCTCCCCTTAAATAACTTACTCTCTGTTCTGCAAAGAAATCCAGCAGCATCTTCACTTGCCTGCTATCTATTAAATCCTTTAAAATGACACTATAGAAGAAACTCTTCAGTTGCTGTGATTTCACAAAGATTCTAAAGCGATAAATTTGCCAAATTAAGTTTATCTTTTCAGCATGGGTTGTGTGAACTCATACAGCATTTAAACTAAACTAAAAATGTGTTTACTTTAAAGGGGCATGAATACATTTTTCGCAGCTTGGGGGCAGAAAAACTCCAAAAAAAGCACACAAACAAACCTGTTATAACTGACCACTATAAAAAGATCTTTTTCACACAGGGCACTGACACAGTTAATGTATGATGCTGCTCCAGCAACATACAAAGTGTTTCTCAGAGGCTTTACAGCTGGAAAAGAGGTGAAAAGCAGCAGCACTGAACTAACAATAAAGTCCATAAAGCTGTAACATTTCACTGTTGGTCCATTTATGTGAGTAATCTCCTTGATATTACAGTAGTGTTTTCATTCAATATTAACATATAATATTGTACATAGAGAGAGTTATTAATGCAGCTGTAAATTAATCTTATTCATTTTATTTACAATAGTACATGCAACATCTCTGCTTATTTGAACCATCATCTGCAAAATCTAAAATAGTGTATTGCCACAGTGCAATGTGCAATATTCAGCGAAAGCACTGAGAAAGCTTTCTACTACCCTACTAATAACATCAGACTTCTTACAGAGAAGCTACATTCTCTCAGTGTGGGAGGATTCAGAGGCTGGTTCCCATTTACTAAATACCTTTAAAGTTAAATTAAATCAAAGTTTAGTACATATATATGATTGAATTTACAAAAAAATGAACAGGTAAACACAAGGATTAAATGGGAGGAAAAACTCTCCAGGACACTTTTCATTCTCCTCACAGTGGGTGGGCTTGCTCTAGAATTTGGACACCTATTTATAAAATCCTGTTACAGCCCTGTGCAGCCATGATTTAAGGGAGCATCTTAGTTTAATCAAATCTGTTTCATTGATACAGCACAAGCCATATATTTCTTGCACACCATTGTGGGATCAAAACCTGCAGCACTCAGTACTGTCATTTTATTAGCACAACCTTTCAGTCCTCAGACATTCATTATGCAATATTAACACAAAGAGCTTCATGCACATAGAGAACTGCATGCATTTTGTCCTCTTGTGCAGGAGTTAATGAGCTTTAACTGCACAATAAAATGCATTTCATTACTGTAACCAACTGTATTTCTTGCAGACTGTTTGGCATTTAGGATTCACTAAAACTGCAAAAAACACTGCAACACAACAAATCCCAGTCTGAATATCACATTGACCTACTGAGAAAACTGGCATTGACTATAAACACACCACCATAGTTTTATTACTCACTGTATAAAGCTGTGGGAATTTGGGCTTTCCAGTGCTTTTCCTTCTGTCATGTTACACGTTTGGCTACCTGTTCCATCTGTTCTCCCAGCACTTTCTTAACGTGCCTTCGATTAATAACAGCGAGCATGTCAGTCAGATGTGCAGAGAACCTGCCCCCGCATCCACATCCAGCCAGCCTGCCTCTGCATCAGCAGCAGCAGCAGCAGCCTCACCTCCGGCGCATCACTGAGCAGCGTGACATTATTTTTTAGAAAGTGCGCAAGAGATTACGCCCCTATCATGGCATCACGGTGCGATCAGAGCGTGCAGGACGAGCAACACAAAGTCGGCGCACTGCAAACTGCGCACAAATCAATTCGTGCTACTCGTGAGGCGCCGTCGCTCATGCAGAAACATCCAAGCAGGTAAACATGAGTGCGCGTCAGAGTGTTTTCGCTCTGGAGGAAACGAGGCTGCTGCACACTGACGGCTTGTCACTCATGTTGTGTGTGTGTGTGTGTGTGTGTGTGTGTGTGTGTGTGTGTGTGTGTGTGTGTGTGTGTGTGTGTGTGTGTGTGTTGTGTGTGTGCGCGCACAAAGCCCGACATTGTCTTTTCTTTTGTCTTTCTTTCTTGTTTTTTTTTTTTTTTTTTTTACCTTGATCAGCGCATCTCCGAGTGTCGATCCCTCCCCGTCGGATGTCGCTCTTTGGCCCGGACAAAATTTTGGGAGATTCCAAGTCTCGCAGTTAATCGTGAGATTTTATACTCGCTCTCATGCAATACTTCTGACGTTTTCTCAAAGCTGAAGTGTGAAACTTGGAGGGAGGTCTGGGTCGTTAGTGGCAAGTTTAATACAGTGGCGGGTCTCTGTCACAGACCTGCAGTGATGGCAAGAAGTATTTCGATCTTTTATATGAGGAACTTCTACATTATAAATAAAAAGAAAAGCAAAATGATGCATAAGAAAATGTTACGATGTAAGTGCAAACGTTTTATGAGTACTACAAATATATTCAAGCAGCATTGCTCCCTATCTGTACTATAATATATATTGAGAGCTTCTGGCCACAGTTGAATTTACTGCTCAGTATTATTATTATTATTTTTTATTTCATTTTATTTTTTTTAAGAAAAGTCTCTTCGTTCAGGTC